>NC_135565.1:13332208-13417208 GCF_964340395.1 Glandiceps talaboti
ATGGGGGTGAACTCATGAATATATTCTGAACTAAATGCAAATGTATTCAAATCACTTCCGACTCGCAATCTGAACTATTTTTCAGATCGAGTATAATCCGATTAGACAGGCGCTAATGGGAAAGTACAGAAACGTCCACCTCATCAGCATAAAAGTACAGAATTGAACTCAATCTGAACTATAGTACGGAAAGTGTCGTAAACTGTACTATTTTTTCTACTAGTGCTAGAGCTAAGCCTGAAGTTCAACAAATAAACTATAAATGGACAAACTGTGTTGTCTGTGATTGCAATATACAGGTCGTGATTAGTCAGAACCAATTTAAAAATTAACTTAGAAACGTTTGCGAAACAAGCTTTTAAGTGACAGAAGCCAGTTATGTGCGATATTGATATCGCCAAGGCATCATTCACCGAAGTGCATGATGAGATAAACCACTGTACACATATTTATATTTCCACAGGATTAATATTTTGTATTGTTACAATCATTTTTCTCGGGAGGACGTTGTGGCTCTTAACACAGTGGCCTACGTTTTATACCTTTGTTAAGAGATGATAATTTTCAGTTGTGGCTCTAACTATTGACGTAGATGTCCGCATGTGTTGTGTCTGTGAATTAAAATTATTTAAGCTTATATATTAAAATAGAACGATTCATTTTCAATATTACATAAACATACCCCGGCATACCAAGTACTCCCAGTGCTACAGAATTAGAGATACCAGCTGGGAAATCCAGTATCCGTAGAGGACTACTTTCCTGGAGATTAGAAGACAGGAACACAATTATATAACATCTTCATAATAGAACAATTTTAGGTAGGTGGATAGCTAGGTAGGTCGGTGAGTGAGTGAGTGAGTGAGTCAATATTAATTAATTAAATAATTAAATAATTAATTATTAAATATTAATTAATTAATTAATTAATCAGTCAATGAATCAATCAATCAATCAATCAATCAATCAATTAATTAATTAATTAATTAATTAATTAATTAATTAATTAATTAATTAATTAATTAATTAATTAATTAATTAATTAATTAATCAATTAATCAATTAATTAATTAATTAATTAATTAATTACCAATATTTTATTTTGTGCATGATTAACCGCTCCAGAGTGATGGCCACATTGCATAATGCTCCCTTCTTAGTTTCAGTGAAAACCTTATAATGATCGCATCACCTTATATAACGAAATAAAACAATCATCTCTTACCCCTGGAAGAAAGCCTGGATCTATACCATCGGAGATACTGTATGTTGTCCATCCACTGCGGCAAAGCACTTTGGTTCCTACGGGATATTTATCATTCTTGCTTTCAACAACTCTAAGATCGAAAAAGACAAAAGGGCAGGAAGTAGAAGATACTGTGTTGTATTTGTCTAGGATTGGAATATATATAATCTTGTCATCGAGGTCACATACCTTTTAACGTTTGCTCTTTAAAACGTGGCCTTTTACACATTCATTCTCAATTAATGCAACAAAATCAAACTCTAGGCAAACTATTAAGAAGACAAACTAAAACTATCGGTTGTTGCATGTGGATGAAAGCAATACCTTGTTATATGGCTATAATCACCATGATGATACAGGTTGTAATGAAGATAGTGTAACTATAAAGACCAAAAGAGGTTGATTTTGGCCATTTGAGGAAAATATTGTGTTTTAATTACAAGGGGAAGACCTGGTGGAAATTAGGCTCTGACTGTTGTGTCTAATGTTAACTTCCCCTGACTCTGCCATGCTAAAAAGTGGCCCTCCTTGCTGTCAGAGATGTAAAATATACGAGTCCCAGAAATAATAGTAGGGATTTCATTCCACTGCCACCACCAATATTGAAGGTTTTAAGGACATTGGATATTGCCCCACTACCTCCACCATGTAGATGTGTGTGTAGGCACTACATTAATAAATACATGTGTTTGTATCTCATTGGCTGAGCTGGAGGCGACAGTTCAACTCCCAATGATTGGATTGGAACACTCCTGATATCGTCGGAAGCAAGGTCAACATCTCCACAATATTATCCCAATGTCTTACCCAACTGATCCCTTTTCACATCTGTGAGACACACTCCTCTTCTCACACCACAGTGACTATTAATTCATTACATGGTTCCCAGCAGCAATTTGATATAGGGTGATATTATGGTACCTAACTCTAACCCTAATCGTAACGCTAACCCAAATGGCAGCAATGGGATTTGGAATCGGTGGCAGCGATGGGGTGACAAAAAAACCCAAGGTAATGCAATGTTAGTCAATACAATAAGTCAAAGTAAAATGTGACCCAATCTCATTTTCTAAAATATGACACTCGCCTTAGAGCCGATTTGTAAGTGATCTCCTCCCCCCAATTCCCCTTGCCTCCACCCCCACACCCACCCCCACCCCATGGTAAATACTGAAGGCTCTTAACCTTGCAGTCGGTCATTACATGAGTGCAGTTGGCAAGAATAACATATTCATGATTGCACACTGATATTCATGAGAGCTATATTTTACACTGAAGGCAGTAAGCACTCAGGAGTCGTGAATATTTATTGTGCAACCATGAACTTATTATTTCTGCTGTTTCAGTTTGAAAGTGTTTCATACTCAGCCGTCTGTTCGCCCATCAACGTATCGCCGATTTTAAGACTACCTGACACTAATCTGTACAGAGAAACAAAAGACATATATATTATTGTCATACCTGGAACATATTATGGATGAAATTTTGTTTCAGTTGCAAATTGACATGCGAAAGCCATCAACGACAGCCTTTCCATTTCTTTCGTTTACCCCTTTACTATTTTCACGATCATGCGTATCACTCGGTCGTTTTTCTATAAACACCCTATCTGTCAACATTTGACCGTTCGCGTTCGCATATCTTATGTTGCGGTGGAAAGTGCACAGGCCACCAACGACTGTTCCACAGTCTTAATTATGAAATATTCTTGGCATTCAGAATTATGACCAGTTCCACACCACTCCAAATCAGGAGGAAAGTATCCTTCCAAAGATGATATTTTCCGAACTTATGAACATTAATGAGATAATACGGAAGTCACGAACTTGACTTAAGGAAGGATTTACTATGGGTATATAGTTCGTAGCACTATAGTCATATCTTGGATTTTGTTACACAATAAACATCTCTATGACGGAGAGATATATTACATCTGTTGATTTCCAGCTTTTTAGATTCAGGCGTTCATTAGATACGAGCAATCGAAATATACTTGCATTGTGATAAACAAACCTTTGTCTTTTGTCGCTTGGTCATTGTCTTATTTGACAATACATAAAGATTGGACAATGTGTAAATACGCACGCGCACCAAGCTAAGACGGTCTGATATCTAGCATTGTTCATTTAGTTTTATTTAAACGTAATTATGATTGCCGTTTCAACATCAAAAAATAATTTTCAAATTTAAAAGAAATAAATGCATAAAATTATTTGGTGTTTCCAAAGAAATATGGAAGATTTTATGAAAGTATGAAACGTAAATGAGCAATTAGATATCCAACTATGGACTAACAATGAATATTACATCATAACAGTGTCCATCGAATAGGTCCGGACGGCCCACGTTGTACAGCTAGTCGACTATGTGAACTTGCATGTGTTAACGACAGTGGACGTGAGGGTAGGCACAAGAATCATCATTACCATTTTTCAGCTTTATTTTATTTCTTATCAAATATCTTAATTCTGGTAGTTTTACTGTGTATTTAGTAAACCAAGGCGAAAATGACTAAAATTACTCAGTTCTGGACCAATAAAAATTAAAAGGAAAACATGCTAGTCCCCCAAAACACCTCCAACGTATAACTTTTTTGAAATTAGTTGTGCCATCGATTGCTAGGTTATGTGGATTGGGATGATCACTGCGAAGATAAGAGCTTGTTTTGTTGGCTTGATCACACGGCTATGTTTGCTATCATTTGAACAAGCCTGCAGGCTGTGCAATATGTGAGCGGGACCAGAATGTGATGTTATTTCTTGATCTACGCGTGCGCAGATTGCAATTTCACGGGGGGGGGGGTCATTTCAACTATGACTGTGCAGTTTATTGTTATTGTATACTCTTAATTAGGAGTGGTGTGGAACTGGTGGATTTTAATCACTAATCTACAAGATACTTTCTTCACACAGTTAGCTTTCAAACAAACCCCCATTGGTATTATCTTTCAAAATCTGTCACCAAACTAAATCTTTTACACACCAGTAAAATAGATACATTTCCAATTTTGTAATTTTGATAATGTTTCACCAACCTCATGTAAGGGTCGACTGTCAGGTACTCAGCTTTCAACAGTATTTCTACAAGGATAAAACAAGATGAACCAGCATAAGTATTAGGCAATTGGGCAAAGATATTTATGGTAAAGATGCCGCTGGTCTAAACATGATAACCAAAACTTTGCATCATGTTGAGCAACCTAATTTCCGCACTTTAACGACAAGGAGGTAAATAGGGTAACAGATAGAAGAGTCCCATGGCCAGTGCGATGTGTGTGTAATCGTGACTCAGCATAATGATGGTTGCAGTCATCTACTAGCAGCACTGTTTATCCAAGTTCTCTAAGCAAGTCTCCTTCGTTCGAAAACAGGTACTGTATAAATTCTCCAGTACTTACCACCATCTTGGATAGAACGGATATCTTCCGCTACAAGTTTAAAATCGCTCTCTTTCGCCAACCCTTCGAAATGTTTGGCCAGAACGAACTTCTGTGCTCTAACCATATTGCTGACTAAACTGGGGGACGCAGCTATTAATTTTTACAATCCTCTAGCGCAGGTGTACCGTTTTCTAGCGTTACGTAGTTGCGTGACGTAGACCGTGGGTGACGCCTGGATATGTAAATAGCTAATGATTATGATATGATAATGAGATGACTTGTCGTCTCAATAATATTTGAATATGCAAGTAACGTTCAACGGTAGAATTATTAATATTCAAATATCAAAGTCCATTTATATTCACATTTGTAAACACATCGGTTGTAAGCGCAAAATGTGGTCAGATCACAGAGCGCTCAGGCTCAGTTTTATTTACAGATACAAACAAGTAAAGAAACAAAACACAATCAATTGCAAATAAACCGATAAATGAGTAGATAAATACATGAATAAACAACAACAAATAAACAAACACTACCCCCAATAGTCACCAATGGAGATCTCGCCATTGGTGACTATTTGAGTAGTGTTTGTTTATTCGTTTGTTGTTGTTTATTCATGTATTTATCTACTCATTTATCGGTGCATTTGTTTATGTTTTTGTTTGATTGATTGATTGCGTAATAGATATGTCATCAAGGGCTCAGCCTTGGAAGTTGGAGTGGTTTCGTTCCTATTTGATTAGTCGATTCCAATCTGTGAGTGTTGGAGCAGTCGTGTCAAAGGCATGGTCTCTCGATTGTGGTGTCCCCCAAGGCTCCGTCCTTGGACCTGTTTTGTTTACGCTTTACACAGCCCCCTTGGAGGATATCATAATCCGTACGTCATGGTTTAAATTGTGTCATGTATGCGGACGATTCCGAACTGTATCTCACGTGTGAGGGTGACCGGGTTCCGACTTCAGTTATTGAGTCATGCACTAGTGAAGTTAGACAGTGGATGCGTGATAATATGCTCTGTCTTAACGACGGTAAAACAGAAATTGTGCATTTTTCTTCAAAATTTGGTGGTGCGGGTCCGGTACCCCGGTGTGAGATACGGATTGGCGATGTCGATATACAACCATCTAATGTTGTTCGTAATCTTGGTGTTTCCATGGATTCGGCGGCTACTATGTCTGATCATGTAATTAATATTTGTAAAGCTGCCTCTCATGCTCTGTGGAAAATTGGCAAACTTCGCACTCTTCTTGATCAAAGTTGTACTGAAAAACTAGTTCATGCTTTTATTACATCACGTTTAGATTATTGCAACAGTTTATTACATGTATATGGTCTCCCTCTTCAACAAATTCGTAAGCTCCCAATTATCCAGAATTCAGCAGCAAGACTTGTCATTAGAAAAAAAAAAAGTTGAGCATATTACCCCAGTTCTTCATTCATTCATTACACTGGCTACCTATTCAGAAGCGCATTGAATTCAAAGTACTCTGTATTGTTTTTAAAGTTCTTAATGGGTGCGGGCCCTCATATCTAGGCGATTTATTAATGGTTAGATCCACCCGTCGTTCCCTTCGGTCGCAATCCGGTAGCGTGGTGAATTTGCATCAACCGATAGGGAACACTGCATACTATGGTGATCGGGCCTTCTCTATTTGCGGCCCACGCCTTTGGAATGCCCTGCCATCATGTCGTCGTTCTTCACATACTTTGAACAGTTTTAAATCTGCCTTAAAATATCATCTTTTTAGATCTCATTATTATTAACTTTTAACTTTTTTACATTTCAGTTTTTTTAATTGTCATTCCGTGTCTTTGTATTTTTATCCTGTTTCATATTATGTTTATACTTGTGTATATGTACATTTTAAATTACTTTTATACTTTTGTTCAGCGCATTGAGATTGTTTTAATGTAATGCGCTCTATAAGAAATAAATATTATTATTGTTTGTTTGTTTGTTTACTTATTTGTTTGTGTTTTGTTTCTTTACGTGTTTGTTTGTTTGTTTGCTTGTTTGTTTACGTGTTTGTGATTGTTTGTTTGTATGTGTTTGTGTTTTGTTTGTTTGTTTGTTTGTTTGTTTGTTTGTTTGTAAACAAAACTAACTGAGCTCCAGGTGGTAAGATTTGTTCGGAAATAAATTTATTACAAAGTACAGTGGGTATGTTAGCAAATTTGAACAAGCCCTACAAGTAATACGTCCATTTGAAATAGAAACAGTCACCAATGTTTCTATTTCCAAACGTACTAAAGGTTACGGTGACGACTGGCAGCAACATTTTTGGTTGGTAGTCAGGTGTAGTATGTGCTTTACAGGTTGAAGTTGACACTGATTATAGAGAGAACGAATAGGCATATCAGGTTTATTATGTTAGATGAGCACAATGTGCACACCAGTCATTTTAATGCAGAAACGGTAACTAAAGTACATTGCAAACTATCCACAGAACAAAAAAAGAATATCAATGTCTTTTAATAAAAAAGTTAACTCTATTGATAAATCAGACAAAAATATGTTTAAAATATGTTTGTTTCCGATAACATGACTTCAGAATAGGGTAGGAATGAATTTTATTTTATTTCATTTCATTTCATTTCGTTGTTTACAAGATACACATTGATCACAATACTTCTGTGATAGTTCAATAAGGTGGAAAATAAGTAGATGAAAACAATTATATATGAAGTAGACGAACACAATATACAGACTGTACTGTACAACTTACAGTCTTAAAAGATGTGGTTTCTCTGAAATGTGATATTAAAAAACCTAAGTAAATTTTTACCATTTTACCTTTAATGTTTTTAAAGGTAAAAAGCAATGGAAATTTAAAAGGAGATATGAAAAGAAGTTCTTTCCACTTCTATTTTTGTGAAATGAGAAAAACATATTCTGGGGTTGGCAGCTTAAACTAGGGTCCGTCTGGTTATCGGAAACACGTGATTATTTTTATTTGGCCTCGTTATGAAATTATCAAACAGTGAGCTTAGTATTCATTATTATCTTGTCTGTATCTGTATATGTATCAGTTGCAGCTAATGAAGTCTACAAAATGTTTTACATTATTTCAGATTTAGGAAAACAGACATTCTACAAAACTTTTACTTATTCGATGATGCTCATTACGAATGAGTTGATTTCTGTCATGTATAAAGGTATGTAGATGGAAGACAAAACCTGCAGAAACAAAAGAGAAAGATTACAGGTAAAAGTTGCCTATACTTTAACTCAATGATGTCATCAACCTTGACCTCACTTGACCTTATTTGACATTATCTGAGGTTATATCCTTCATGCCGTCAACATTCAAATCGTATATTGTTGTATTAACTATGTGGTATCCACTTAGTATTTACTCAAGGACATTCTTATCATTATGGAGAGATAATAGCAGCTATTTGTTAATCTAGATATCTTGAGTCCGTACACACACACACATACATACGTACGTACGCACACACACACACACACACACACATACATACATACATACATACATACATACATACATACGTACGTACGTACGTACGTAAACACACGCACGCACGCACACACACACATACATACATACATACATACATACATACATACATACATACATACATACATACTCAAACATATATATTGGGGGCGCCTAAAATCATATTTAAAACAGAATAATCGTTGCTTAAAGTGGCCATATGGATGTGAATATGGTATTTATTTTGGATTTTTATTTGATAAAACAGCTTCACCATGTTTTTCTACTTGAAAAAATAATGTGAAATAACATATACCAAGTCCATGTTCATAACTCAATACATTGCAAAAAGATGCAAAAAGTGTAAAAAGTTTGTTATTGTACGTACAATAACAAACATTTTACACATTGTTTAATGTTTTGCCGTTTATTGAGATGTGAACATGGACTTGGTATATGTTATTTTGCAATATTTTTTCAAGTAGAAAAACATGGTGAAGCTGTTTTATCAAATAAAAATCCAAAATAAATACCAATTTCTCATCCATATGGCCACTTTAATTTGGATAATACTATGCGCTCTACTTCAGAAATGGGTATGATGAGTAGATATATATATTTAATTGAGAATGGGTTTCAGTTTTCTCTTTAAAAAAAAGTAGGGCAAAAGTTAAAGATTATTTCGGTGTTGTATTATAATATATTAAGTATATTAAATCTGTATTGTCTTACCATTGCTTACTGTACTAGACCTTCACAATAGCCTTTCCTTTATTTTCGCCTGTGAATAGACTTATGAAAGCCTTTGGCATATTTTCGAAGCCTTCAGTGACGCACTCTTTGTGTTTTAATTTACCCTGATAATCAACAAACAAGAAATGTGCAGTTTAATAATTAATCAAGTATTATATTATATAATGCATATCTCCAGAAAAATAAAATATGATATAATTTCGCATGAATGAGACTGAAGAAACTGTTTTCTTCTTATTTAAAGAACAGAGTTTCAATATTTCGCATTCGAGAAATCTTATCATTAAAGCCATACCCTATGTAATACATGTAAAACTGTTTCTATATATTGTACTCACCGTCAGACAAACTGTTTTGAATATCTAATATTACCGACGTGGGCTTTTAAGAGTGTTGCAAAAGTATTGAAGATAGTATACTATAGAGACATTCCAAACAAAATCTAAACAAATACGTTTTTTAAATCATTTGCATAAGTAAAGACTCACAATAGCGTAATTGTGTGAAACATGATATGTCAATGTGTGGAACTGAATTGATGACGTAATAGTTTAGGGGGACTTCATCCATATCGACAAAAAATGAAAGACACCATAACCTGTTTAACTGAAGTTTTATGATGAATTTAAGTGCAAGAAGTACAAGTGATCTGCAATTAAGGAGTACCAGAACATCTATAAAAATGCAAGTAATGGGTCTGATCATTCACCGTGTGATCATTTACCTAAGGTAATGGAGTTCCCTACCAACATATTTAAGTCGAATGTAGATTTGATTAAACAGCTATCGTCCAATAGTATATCTCACCTCCTGCAACCACTGTAACATCTCTGCGTAGGCTTTGGGAAACTGGCTTTGGTGGGAGCAAAATAACAACCCCTTAATGGTTAACAATTTAAATATGATCATGATTTCATTTGCTGGCACTGTGAAAGAAAATAGAGTATGTTAGTGCCTGTCGATTACGAAAAGGTTTGACATTACCTACATTTAATTTTTAACGAGAGTATATTAATTTACATGCTCTAGTTCCTATTGCCTTTAAAATTAAAAACATTTTAACCTCAAAGTAAGACACATATACGTATAATTTTGTGCATTTGATTCGCAGGAATACATGCAAACTGAACTATATTCTGTTAGAATGTAACGTGACGATGCCAATATTGGTACGCGATTCTGAGATATATTTTAACATTGATATTTACATTAAGTTTAAATACCTTTATCCATGTCTTCGAGATTGTTATACTGTGAAATCGCACCACAAATTGCTACACGGGCTCTCACATTGAGGTATTGCCAAACCTTACTTGAAAAAATTCCTCCGACCTATGAAAGATCAATGCACAAGTTAGTGATGTTGAAGCATAGTCAATTGCTGTGTTTAAATCAATCTCCTCTTGCTATTATCAATTTGAAAGAAACTATCAATGGTCTTTAGTGTTGCTATGGCCACGGTCACTGTTACCACGGACTGCAATATGATTTCCTACGACATCTACTTTTTTATTCTCTTCATGACAAGTCGTTTTACACAACCACCCAAACATTCATACTTCTTTAGACACACGTTGGTTACAAACACTGAACCGCACTATTTGACATATATGCATCCAACTCGTGTGTGATAGCGCAAAAAACGTAGACGCTTTTCAGCGAGATATGAAATCTTAGGAAAACGTTAAGGAGTATTTATGAAATCTCGACGTCCAAATGAGTTCAACTTGATGCGATTTTCCAGATACACAAATCGTATATTTAGCTGTTATCATTGAGCAATAGCTGACACCAAGCACCCAAAAATACATCATTCATGACTAGTTTATTCAAACTGAAAATGTCTGAACCAAGTTATATGTTACCAGTGAGCCATGCTTGACGGTATTAGGGCAATTGTCCCAGGAAAATGCAACTCCAAGTCAACTAGTTAGCCTCCAGACAAGTTGCCAAGACAGGTATGTTACAAGGTCATACTTACATTATCAAAGTAACAATCTATACCGTTTGGTGCTCTACGTTTCAATGCTTTATCCAGATCTTCAGTCTTATAATTAAACACTTCGTCATATCCATACTCCTTGAGATGGCCGACCTTCTCATCAGTGCCTGCACAACCAATTGTCTTAGCCCCCTTTAAAAAATACGAGTAACTGTTCAAATTAAATTAAATTAAAGCAATATTTGCTATACCCATTCTAACACCATCTGGTTTTATGTTGTGTTTTCCCTATAAATACTTGACCCGTGCTTTAAACTGGCCCTCTATAGTCGATCAGTGGTTGAGTGTAAGCTTTATAGATTAATTTGGTTTGATAATAAATTTTGACGAGATTATAGCTTCCTAATAATAGCGCTTCAATTCATATCAAGTTACTTTATCCGAACAAACGGTTTCCGAAGCATGATGCATATGCATATAAGTTAGCAAGTTAAAACAACAATTAATAATTGTACAAGATAGTGTTCTGTTATATTTGATATTCTTCACTGATAAAAACAGTTGTAGTTACAACTTCAGTCAGAAAATCACTTTGATCACTGTGATTTCCAATTCAAATGGAAATTAAATACGATTTACCTTTATCTTGGCAATTTGTCCGACTATACTGCCAACTGCCCCGGAGGCTGCATTGACAAACACAGTTTCGTCTTCCTTTGGTTTACAAATATCAAGTAATCCAAAATAAGCAGACACACTGTAAGAGGAAAATAAGTAAAAACATTGTTAATGTGACCAATGCAATGCTGACACACTTCATACAATCTTTTCTTTAAAATACCATTTCTAAGCTAAGCCTGAAGCTCAACATATAAACTATAAATGGACAAACCTCTGCAATGGACTGCAATGTTTTTCCTAGCAATATACAAGTCGTGATCGGTCTTCATAACCAATTGTAAACAATTATGCCTTTTGCGAAACAAACTATTAAGTGATCGAAGCCAGTTATTTGTGATATTCATATTGGCAATGCATCGTTCACCAAAGTATATGATAAGATACATACACCATTGTACATTATATTTATATTTCTTGAGGAGTAATTTTTTGTAGTATTACATTTTCTTCTGGCTTTAAATATAGTGGGCTATGCTTTATACCTTTGATAAGAGATGATAATTTTCAGTTGTGGCTCTAACTATTGGCATAGATATCCACATGTGTTGCATCCGTGTATTATTTAAGATATTAGAAGAGAACTTTCAATTTCCAATATTACATAAACATACCCCGGCATACCAAGTACTCCCAGTGCTACAGAATTAGAGATACCAGCTGGGAAATCCAGTATCCGTAGAGGACTACTATACTGAAGGTTAGAAGAAACATACTTGTATAAAATTTCCGTTATATTGCATTTTAATAAAAACTGGTCAATGTTTTATGTTGTCTGTAAGTAAAACTATAGATGTCTGACTATTTAAGCGTACTGCATGCACCGTAGTTGTCGATATTGCCGCATGTATGTAAGTAAGTAAGCAAGCAGGCAGGCAGGCAGGCAGGCAGGCGGGCAAGCAGGCAGGCAGGCAGGCAGGCAGGCAGGTAGGTAGGTAGGTAGGTAGGTAGGTAAGTAAGTAAGTAAGTAAGTAAGTAAGTAGGTCGGTGGGTGGGTGGGTGGGTGGGTGAGTGAGTGAGTGAGTGAGTGAGTGAGTGAGTGAGTGAGTGAGTGAGTGAGTGAGTGAGTGAGTGAGTGAGTGAGTGAGTGAGCGAGTGAGCGAGTGAGTGAGTGAGCAATATTTTATTTTCCGTATGAATAAACGTTCCAGAGTGATGCAAAATGCAAAGTATGGATTAATTTCATGATGTAATAGTACCTTCTTCGGCTCTAATGAAAACCTTACAATAATAACACACATAACCTTATATAGCGAAATAAAACAATCAACTCTTACCTCTGGAAGAAAGCCTGGGTCGATACCATCGGAGATACTGTATGTTGTCCATCCACTGCGACAAAGCACGTTGGTTCCTACTGGATATTTATCATTCTTGCTTTCAACAACTCTAAGATCGTAAAAGAACCAGATTTAAACTGAATGCCTCCCGTAAGGGAATCACTAATTATGCAAATAACTCATTAAAATAAAAATAAACTATGGTAACATGCTTTGTTTTTGGACAAGCGTGCTTTCTTAAGTTAATGTATGTGCCAAATTATACGGAATTTGAAGAATGCATGACACTGCTTAATTACTGAATATCGTTCATTATTCAAAATGCTCATTAAAAGGTAAAAGTTGTAGCAACAAACTTCATAGGAGTTATGGTTGATATATGTATCATATTATACGAAATTTGAAGCTTGCATTTTTAAGACACAACCTAGTTACCTAAAATCATTAATTATGCAAAAAAATTTCATTAAAACTGTAAACTATATCAAAAATTGTATAGGACATATCCGCTTTGTTATGGTTAACATATGTACTAATTTGTATTGAAATTGAAGCATGCAGTCTTAAGATATAGCGAAAATCATTAATTATGCAAATTATTCATTAACACTGCAAGGTACATCAACTAACTTTATAAGACATACACAATTTGTTATGGTTAATGTATGTACTGAATTGTATTGAAATTGAAGTATGCAGTCGTAAGATATAGCCTAATTACCAAGAATAATTAATTATGCAAATTACTCATTAACACTAAAAGGTACATCAACAAGCTTTACAGGACATGTGCGATTGCTATTGTTAACATGTGTAATGAATTATATTGAAATTGAAGTATGTTTTCTTATGATATAGCCTAATTACCGAAAATCATTAATTATGAAATTATTCATTAACACTGTAAGGTACTTCAACTAACTTTATAGGACATATGTGTTTTCTTATGGTTAACGTTGTACTATATTATGTTGAATATGAAGTATGCATTCTTAAGATATAGCCTAATTACCAAAACTAATTAATTATGCAAATTATTCGTTAACGCTGTAAGGTACATCATCAAATTTTATAGGACAAATGTATGTTGTTATAACGAATGTACTAAATTATATTGAAATTGAAATATGCAGTCTTAAGATATTGCTTAATTATTTGATTTCATTAATATGCAAATTTCTCTAATTAAACATTAACCGATCTGGCTGAAAACCTAATCAGGTCTAGCTATTACCCTAAAAATTATATATTCCAAATTTCATTACAATTGAGCCAGCCAAATTTTAGAAAATGATGACACAGACAGACAGACAGACACTCAGACATACAGACAGACACAGACAGACAGACAGACAGACAGACAGACACACACACACACATAGACAGACAGACAGACAGACAGACAGACAGACAGACAGACAGACAGACAGACAGACAGATTTTAATACCTCCCATACCCTTACGGGAGGTAAAAAGGACAGGAGACTGTGTTGTTTATGTCTTTAATAGACTGGAATACATGTAATTTGTAGTCTTCGACGTCACTTACATTACAACGTTGGCTGTGACGTTTTATAGTTAATACAACAAAAATCAACCTCTAGACAAACTAATCAGATAGACATAAACTAAAATTATTGTTGTTGCATCTGGTAGAGTGCAGAAGCGGGTGGTAGCAGTGCCTTGGTTACTAGTATATGGCTATAATCAGCCGGTCAAGAAGATAGTGTAACTGTAAAGACCGAATGAGGTTCATGTGTGGCCAAACATCAAGTTGATCTTGTGCCTCTGTATATAGGGTATCTTAGCTGCGGGCCACTGCATGGGGGGGGGGGGGGTTTCCAGCAAAAATAATATATTCATCATCGCACAATGATATGTATGAGAGATGTTTTACACTGAAGGAAATAATCACTCAGGAGTCATGAATATTTATTGCGCATCTATGAACTTATTATTTCTGCTGTTTCAGTTTTAAAGTGTTTCATACTTAGCTGTCTGTTCGCCCATCAAGGTATCGCCGATTTCAAGACTACCCGACATTGGTCTGTACAGAGAAACCGATCACATATATATTATTGACATATAAGAACATATTAGGGATGCGTTGGTTCAATTGCAGATTGACATACGAACAGCCATCAACGACATCCTTTTCATTTCTTTCGTTTACCCCTTTACTATTTTCCAGCGTATCACGCAATCGTTTTTTCCATATATCACCATATATCAACATTTGAGCGTTCGCATATTAGTATGCTATATTGTAGCGGAAAGTGAAAACTGCCACCAACGGCTGTTTCACAGTCTTATGACATATCCTTTTCACTTGGAATTGTGAATTTCAATCAAATTTTACAAGTTACTATCTTCAATGTTGTCACACAGTTAGCTTTTCAAACAAACCCATAAGTAATATCTTTCAAAGTCTGCCACCAAACTAAATCTTTACTTATATCACACACCAGTAAAACATATATACATTCCCAATTTTGTAATCTTGATAATGTTTCACCAACCTCATGTAAGGGTCGACTGTCAGGTACTCAGCTTTCAACAGTATTTCTACAGGGATAAAACAAATGATGAAACAGGAGCAGAATTAGACAATTGGACAAAGATGTAAATGATTTATGAGTGTGCATGAGTGGAATTACTTGGTCCAAGAACCCATTTTATTCTAACCCTTTCAAGTATTACAGACCTCACCCATCATTATTCTTGATAAGTTTATAACAGTTTGAAACTGATCTGAAGAGTCTTCAAACTGACACTATATATGATCAACAAGCAGGCACACAAACGGAGCAGACAACGAGCAGAAGAACATGACAACAACAAGCCACACTTCGATTTTTTTCTATGACGTGTTTTAAGGGAATGTCCACTTTTTATTCCAAGGGGCCAGACGATTCTCTTTCAGTTGTATTTTTCCGTTGAAATCCCCTACCTTCATGAATGATGTCCAAAAAAAGTAACGCCCCCCCCCCCCTCCCTTCCATGATTATACATTATTTTTCATGGGATCCACCCTCTAAAATTCAATACAGTGATATTTCTCTATTAAAATGGTCCAATTTGGCCATCAGGGTTGTTTTGTTTGGTTATTGGAATAGACAATATCAACATGTAGATTATGATGTGACGACTGTTCGGAATATCCATAACTGGTTGCTAGTCATGGCATGTCAGGTGTTTCTCAATTTTACATCGAATATCAGTACCTGTGAGAAAAGTGACTGATATCCACTGACACTGTTTGAATCACTGCACTCTACTATAGATAGCGATGTCGACAGTTGCGACAAGCTATACACTGCTATATTAAAATCCTCTAATGATAAAGGAACTGTGGGATCATACAACACTCCCCCCCCCCATGAAATCTAGAAGGAAATTCATGCCCCCACCCCAGTTATCGTATATGACCACTCGCTAATAACTAGAACGAGCCTACGTTATACATGATCTGCTCCTCTGTGAACTCCATGTGAACTCACTGTCCCAGTGATATATACATTATATATACAGTGTGTGTATGGACGTGTAGTCGTGCCGGAATAATGATGGTCGCAGTCATCTACTAGCAGCACCGATTATCCAAGTTCCCTCAGCAAGTCTCCTTCGTTCAAAAGTATTCAAACAGATACCAACATTCTCGAGTACTTACCACCATCTCGGATAGGGCGTATGTCTTCCTCTACAAGTTTAAAATCGTTCTCTTTCGCCAACCCTTCGAAATGTTTGGCCAGAACGAGCTTCTGTGCTCTAACCACATTGCTGACTACGTCACTTTTGAACCTACAGGAGACTGTGTATCCACTCTTCACTACCGTTGTTAAGCCGGGTCTACAAATGGTAGACTTTGCAGTGCGTCCCACAAAAGCTATGCACAAGGCTCGCATGACCATCATTCCTCTTTACATGTATGGTGAAATGAAATTTCCACACAGACAAAATGGCGGCTATCGTCCAACCCAATTACATGTTTAACCTGTAATAGAGTGTACCTTACCCACAAGGCCATACACTTTGCTACATTGCATTGGTTCTAGTTTACGCCTAAACGTACAAGCCAATGAACACTGACAGGGCATGTTCGATCGAGAAATGGCTCCACTTCTTAAAATATAGGCAGAAAAGATGAAAAATCGTTGGAACATCATGAACGTTTGATATGTTTTAGACATTAACAACTTAAAGTATAAGTAAGCTTACTTATCTGCACCAATAAAGAAAGTTTCAAACATGGAAACTAGTGTAGGTTAGGCCATAAAAAAGAATTGTTTTTTTAATAATAATAATAATAATAATAATAATAATAATAATTGTTTTTTTATTTTATATTCTCAACAAAATGGTAAACTTTGCACTCAATCTACTATTTATGGCAGTTACTGTTCTTGTTATTAGTACTGTAGAGGAAGTGTGTATGTGAGGTAGATGTCATTTGTTTAGACATGATTGGCTCTGCAGTTGTCTTCACTGAAGTAGGGAGGGTTACTATTGTGTTTCCCCACGGATCCGCAGACTGCATGGGGATGGACAAACACACAGAAAAAGATCGACGCGGGGGGGGGGGTATTTAAGTGATGCGCGCGCTGACCAGAAACAATTCTCTTTTTTTACCTTACAATGCATGTCTCTGGTTAGTCTCTATGTACGTCTTATTCATGGAACCATTATAAATAAATACTTGTCAGATATTATGTTCGAGTATTTTTGTAAAACAATGCTACAAATATATATTCTATATGCTACATGTACCTAATATATTATTCACATTTATCAAACTGCTGATCATGTATGTATTGACTTTACAGTCAATGTTACTCACAACATACTTTGAGAGCCATTGGTTTACCTGAGATGCAATCAATCAATCAATCAATCAATCAATCAATCATCTATCAATCAATCAATCAATCAATCAGTAAATAAATAAATAAGTAAATAAATAAATAAATAAATGAATAAATAAATAAATGAATAAATAAATAAATAAATAAATAAATAAATAAATAAATAAAAATAAAGTCAATTTGATACATATGAAAACAAATGCAATACTTTGCAGGTAGTTTGTTATTTATTTTCTGTATACCACTCACCAATGACATACTTTGCAGGTAGTTTGTTATTTATTTTCTGTATACCACACACCAATGACATACTTTACAGGTAGTTTGTTATTTATTTTCTGTATACCACACACCAATGACATACTTTGCAGGTAGTTTGTTATTTATTTTCTGTATACCACTCACCAATGACATATACTTTGCAGGTAGTTTGTTATTTATTGTCTGTATACCACACACCAATGACATACTTTGCAGGTAGTTTGTTATTTATTTTCTCTATACCACACACCGATGACATATTTGATTAAGCTTAAAGTCGATCATTGTCGAACACGTTTTATGTTCAATTATGATTATTTACAAAGAATGACACTATTAAAATTGTCTTCCAATTCCATTGGTTATCAAGAAATTGTAACTTGATCCTCGGTCGCTGTTCCTTTGAAATTAAATAACTGATGTTAGTGCATGTAAATCATGTTGTCAAACACAATCGGTGTGAATGGTTACTGTTGCAAAATATTCTCCTCTCTTAATTCAGTTCATCGCCCTACTGTCTTTCATTCTCCTGACTTACTACCATATTAGTGACTGTCTCATTGAAATTGTTTCTCATTACACAATTATTGTTGGTCGACTAAATTTATAAAATCATACATGAACGTAGATGGCGTTTCTGATAGTCTGTGCATGGCAGAATATTATCATCATTACATATTTGATTGACAGTTCAGATCAAGTTGACACTAACCTTACATGTTTGTGTACCAATTATTTATAATCATAAAATGTTAATGGCAAGATAGAACTTCATGTAAATTTGCATGCAATGTAAGGACTTTGTTATGTCGCTACGCGCTATCAACAGGCAAATGCATCAACTTATATTTCATGATTATATACAAATATAAACTGTTAGTTTGCATGCTCACGGAGAGTGCAAAAAACATTGACAATATGACAAGATTTCAAATAAATTGCATCAATAAATCAATTCATAACTCGATGATTGTGTACATCCATATATATTGATGCTATATTTTTCTAATTAGAGGATTTATTTTGATTCACAACCATAATTCCTACCCTTCACAGTACACCTACCCCTACTTAACTCATCTAACCCATTAAACTGACTAATTAAAAAGGCTGGCAAGTATTTTTCTCTGTGTTTGTGGAGTCTCTGTTCCTACACGACCATGCATAGCTTGGAAGTTGTCGAGTAACAAGACATCCCCATGTTGCCAATGGAAACCGACTGCTTTTTTCCAATGAGCTATACGAAGGTTAGATATATCCTCCTCGGTGAATTCTTCGCCATCTCCATAGCTTGTATTGAGAGGATACTGTGAGATAGACATTTCAATATTACACCACATCATTGGTTATGTATATGAATCCGATGGGTGAAAAGTTGTATGGGAATATAGTAGAGTACAATGTTCATCTAAGTCAGCATCCTAGCATAATGTAGAGGAGCAGACAAAGTTCTATACCATACTTAAAATCAAACACTTCACGCACAATTTGATTTCGCAGAGAGAGAGAGAGAGAGAGAGAGAGAGAGAGAGAGAGAGAGAGAGAGAGAGAGAGTGTGTGTGTGTGTGTGTGTGTGTGTGTGTGTGAGTGAGACAGACAGACAGACAGACACACACACACACACACACACACACACACACACACACACACACACACACACACACATTTAAGTATAACTTACACTTTGAAATACATAAATGATGTGCTGACAGTACATTGTCTCACGGTACGGGTTGGCCTATAATTATTAACCCAATAAAATGTTTCTTGGGTTAAAATGTTAGAAGGCAAAACGAAATAATCTTTTAGTAATTCAAAACACAAATTTAGTACTTTTACCTTTGTTGGTTCCAACCTTTCACCCATGAAGTCGGGATGGTCATAGTAACAGCTGGAATGATGGCCGACCACTTGATTAAACCATATAGACTTACCAGTTACTGGGTGATCAATAGTTACTGGCAGTGTGTAGTGGTATGTTATAGATTTGTCTTCGTGCCATGTGAATTCAAATCCTTATAATGAAAATAAAGAATTACTGTAAGTGTGTAAAGTCTAATATGTATTCACCACGAAAATGCATATCCGAACACATCCGGTAGTTTGTCGTTACTTTTTCTGGCGCATTGTTTAAAGATAACGACTATCCCAATTTGTGTATAGTTTGTGTATATTTTTGGTTTGTGAAAATAAATTCATGTAGTGGTTATAAGGTTACATTTTTGGAATCTAGTTTTTGAAGCGACTACGTAGCTGTTCTCTTATTTACTTCAGAGTAGTGATATTATTCCACTTGGTAAAATTTCATGTAAATAAATTACGCAGTGGTAATATCAGGTAAGTAAAACGTATCTCGGGTACCAATTTCCCTGGAAATGAAAATTCCTAAATCTCTCTTTGACATATTAAAGTGGCCACATGAATGAGGATTGGTTATTTATTTTGGATTTTGGATTCATAACATAATTTTATAATGGCTTCCTACTTGAAAAATCATATGTGAATCAACATAAGCCAAGTCCTTGTTTGTAACTCAATAAATTGCAAAAGATTAATAACTGTATGTGTGAAATTGTTGTTATTGTACGTACAATAACAAACTGTGTACATATGTTTTAGCCGTTTGCAATGTATTGTGTTACAAACACAGACTTGGTCAATATTGTTCATGTTGATTTTTCAAGTAGAAAGCCATTATAAAATTGTTTTATAAATTAAAAGTCAAAAAGAAATACCCAATTCTCATCCATATGGCCACTTTAGAGCATGTTCCGTGTCCTTTGGAAATATACTCTTTGTAGTCAACCATCGTATTTTCAAGCAAGTCGACCATCGTTGATTTTCTCATAGAGTAAACAATATTTCACGGCCATATTGGATTATAAAATGGCTTAATTTTGGTCTCTGTATTAAACTTCAGTGAACATTGTTTTCTTTTTTAATTTTAATTAAGAACTGGTTTGTGACTTTTTGTAAGAATAAAGTAACAGGAAATGTTTGGGACTTTATTTATTTCTGACTAATGCTACACTGTAATTAAATTTGAGATAGACTCCGTTCATTGACAATGCTACCTTGTTCTCTGCAGAAGCGTTCCACCACATCTTTGTCCTCCGTGTGAAATATTTTCTGCCATGTCATGTACTTAGACACAGACTTATCGCCCATATGTCTGTAATATCGTACGCCTTTCTTCAATAACTTGTCTAACACCACTGGGTCCAATGCATCAAGCATACCATCTAGGTGTGCTATTGGTAAATCGCCACCATTCAAATCTTCTGGTGGTTGTACACAGAAGAATGCAAGCTATTTATAAACAGATTGTGTTATAAACGAGTGAGATATACGAATGTTATATATGTTTATTGGTCGCTATGGTCGATTAGTGTTGCTTAAAGCACAGTGGTCGTCAGGTGCGCATGTGCAGTTAGTAATTTGTGGCGATAATATGCTATGGCAGACACCTTGAATCAGACGGAAGACGACGTGGGCTTAACCTTCTGAAATATTTGGTGGCCATTTTCAATATTTAATGAATGTATTGAAGTTTCCAAAACTTGCATATTTTTTAAAATCGTTTTTATATGTCGATTCCAAAAATATATGGTTTTACGAGGTCATCCTTGGCCAGTTTGGACACCAAGTGTTATGTAACCTGATGCTTTCACCTATATGACCCCCTGCCAGGGGCTCAGGGTCGTAAGGGTTAAACTTTGAACGGGAATTTCAAACATTCTTGTAAGCCAGAGCCTTCTTCCTGCTGATGTAACAAACAAATACACTCCCCGATGCGAGCTGTGGTTTTACGACGATAATTGCAAACGGTAAGACAAAATCTTAATGTATTTAATCACGGCTAAAATTTCTATAATGTTGTCCACACTGTCATAGAGAACATCCCTTCACATTACCCAGAAGGAGTTCATCTCTCACACGAGGGAATTATTTTTCAAAGGATTAGACACACATTACGAAATTCCTGAGAGTTACTGCATGAAAACCTACCTTTTTTGGATACAATGATTTCAGGTACGACATTTCCGTGTGTAGATCAATCGTGAATTGTGGTGGTTCATCACTTGCCGTAAACACATTCTGAGACAGCTGTTTTCTATATCCAGCACCTCCCTTGTACTCAGTTACCGGATGGCCCATCCCTCCAATCAAAGTGTCGAAATCATTGGGACCTTGCAATGGAAGCCCTCTAAACAAAATGGCGCCTGTAATAGATATAAATAATCAAATAATCAAAACTTAATGTTTCTTGTACATGTAAAGTTTAATAAAAGGAATCACATTAGTATAGTTTGCTTAGATATGTTTGGAAGAGCGCGTCATCTGGCCGTATAGTAATATTTCAACTGCTCACTTCGTGCATGCATCGTAGATGTATGATCTTAGAAATAATCGTTATCCCCACAACATAGAAAAGTATTTTGACCGTCCCATTCATACATATCAAAACCGTTCAGCCTCCAGTGGTAACTTTCGTCCACCATCGATAAAATTGACCATCACCCAACACAATTTCAAATATGCAGCGACAAAGCACTGGAACTCTTTACCAAGTCACCTAAAAATTAACATGTCCAGGCAACAGTTCAAAAATGAACTAAGAAATTATATTTTAAATTCTACACACCAACCTTAATTTATACTCTTTGGCGTTTTTACAACATTTCTGGTTTTTGCTTTATTTCTTGTCGTGTGTGTGTATGCGTATGTATGTATGTGCGTGAGTGTGTGTATTAGTGTGCGTGAATGCGTGCTGTGTTTATTTTTGACTTAATTTTCTTCGTTGCGTCCATTTATGAATTTGAATTAATCTAAAATTGGATGTACGGGCCATGGACACGACTAGTTCTGCTGAACTATTTTCATGGTCCCCATTAGATAACACATGTATATTTCCTTTTGTCCAATTTGTTTGAAAGTGTAATGTATTATTTATTTATTTATTTATTGTTTTGTTTTTTGTTATCTGATGAAATAAATTTCAATTTAATTCAATTCAATTCAATAGATCTATGCAACTATGCTCCAAAGAATTCATTTATGTATTGTTTCTCTTCAACATCAATGGTTTACCAACACAAGTCTTGCCTAACTACTAGAATTATTTACATTCTTTCTTCTTCTATCAGTTAATAACTTCCACTTTCAGACATGTTTTGAACAAATCACTTTTCCTTTTTCAGTGTCTAACTGGATCGGAAAGAAATCTACAGTGACATCATCACAGTAGGTGGACAGTTAGATGTAGTTAACTGACAAGTATTTTCACACCTGAATTTACATATTGAAGCTAGCTTTTTCAATTCAACTCCTCCAACAAATTTGGATCATTCTGTCAGAACCAGTTAGACACTGAGGAAGGACAAGTGATTTGTCTGTTTCTAAATCGAAAATGGAAGAAGGGAATTTGTGTATAGCCCTTTAAGTTTTATTACACCTCTCACCTTCTGTAGAATTCTGTAGAAGTTTACAAAAATATTTTCTAACCTTAAATGTAACCGTCGTGAAATTACGTACGTGCCTCCTTGCCGCAAGATAATATACTAGGCACTAGCCTCCATCAGAAGTAAATTATGCTTGCGAGAATGGATAATTTTAGACATTGGGAGTTAATTGATCTTTGGCCCTCGGAACAAACAGTGTAAATCGTATTGATATGCATGATATACGTACTAGAAAATAACTAACTAGCCTTCCATTTGTTATAAAATTAGGCAATGTGATGTGAATTAACATGTACTCGGAGAAGCAGAACAATAGAGAACACGCCACCAAAGCATGAGCCAACATGCCACGCTGGGCTGAACTCTGAAGGTCCGCATGCGCGATTCAGTGGTATGAGCTCCTGTAGTTAAACGCGTTTCTTGTGTCCTTGTTAAACTGGCACCAGTATCTTCGGAAATTGTTTTGTCTCATAATCTTCAAGACAGGCTACTAGTAACTGGGAAAAAATTAAACAAAAAGTTGACATTTTCCTTCCCAAAATTTGAAATGAATAACAAATTCAAAACATTTGAAGATTATGAGACAAACAAAAATCTCACAAGTGACTGGTGCCATTCTATGTCCTTGTGTATGAAATCATAAATTACGTAACAGATAAAGAATATGTGATTATAACAGCGAAAACAGATTGTTCGACCTACTCAGGTGTACTATGCTGGACGAACGAAAAATGGGTGTGGTAACACTAGTTTCCACAAGTGGGTGATAGCCGTTCCTAGTTGCAATTGTGCAGATATAACCACCCTGTAATCAAAATAGTGTAAGCACTGGAAGTCCCAAAATGTAAACTGCAATGTTATGAATGTGTTGTTGTTGTTGTTGTTGCTGTTGTTGTTGTTGTTGTTGTTGTTGTTGTTGTTGTTGTTGTTGTTGTTGATGATGATGATGATGATGATGATGATGATGATGATGATGATGATGATGATGTTGCTACTGCTGCTATTGTCATTGCCGCTGTCGTTGTCAGAGGGAAGTCATTTGACAGCACTCTAAATAACTATATTCTATATTTTCCTTCATTGTTACGGATGAATTCTCACCTGCATTCGGCAGTATTTTATCTGCTGCCTCCCGACATATCTGTGCCCAATCTCTCACTGCAAAACGCTGGGCTTTCACCGGATCTTCAGGTTTGAGAACGACTGGGAAATTATTGTTTGGTGGCGAAAGGTATCGTGGAAAATTTGGTTTACGGGAACCAGGAAGGAATTTTCTCCCAGCAAGTGGCGTCGGTGTGTATTTCAGTGGTTCATCAAGAACTCTGAGGGTGGGAGCCCAACTCGATGATGTCGTCGCAACCGTACAATATCTTGATTCCAAACTTCCTGAGAGATGTTTAGTTATCAGGAATAATCTATGTGACCATCTCAACATCTTCTCGGTCTAGATATGTGTCGTCTACGGCATATAATGTGAAATATGAGTGTTGACTTAACAAGCAACTTTAGTATGCAAGTGGGGCCCCTGGTAATTCGATTGCACACTGACCAAAAGTCATGTGACACTTTGACATGCCAGTCATTGAGGCTGACCTTGAAAGCTCATCACTGTACAAAACGCCATCTACGTTCATGTATGATTTTATAAAACTTTACCTATGCGTATACAACCGATATATGCAGACAAAAAACTAAAGATATGCAAATACGAACGTAAGCATGAATAGATGCCACTTGTAAATCAACTGAAACCACATTAATCTATTGACAATAATTAACGTCTTCAGCGCAAGTGGACGAAAGAGAATCTTCTCTTTTGTGAAGTAATTTGGTTGGGGGGGGGGGGGCTCTACAAAGGCTTGAGTTAATGTTGCGGGAATTTTTTTTTTTTAGAACACTTGTGTGAGGGGTGCAACGATTTCGCAGAAATATTTCCCCTCAGCCCCTAAGAAACTCGTGGTGAGGAATTTATTGCATATGGCATCTTTAAAAAAATTAACAAATCTGTATCATCTCTATCCTCTTATAATAAACAGTATGATGCGAAAGCATTTATAAGTAACTGACCTACCGCACACACTGATATTAGTTTATGCAGGTGATGAGTCTTTCAAATTACTTAGATTTTTGGGATCAACGTATGCACTCTGGTGATATAATTACTGATGGATTTCTTTATCATACATTCTTTAATAGCAAAATATGTGACGTAACAGTGTCACAACTTCATTGCTTCTACGAATGTTGTCTGGTATGTTTTTTTTTCAGTGATAATTATCTATAAAATTTTAAAAGAATAAATCCATCACAGTTATCACCCAAAAGTTGGATTCGATAAGGACAGAAAATATTCCATCATTCCATCGGTTATCAAGATATTGTACCATGATACTGTACCCATTCAACTGACCAATTACAAAGGCTAAAAAGTAGTTTTCTCTGTGTTTGTGGAGTCTCTATTCCTACACGACCATAGTATATAGCTTGAAAGTTGTGACCCGTTTGTATAACAATTAAGATGGGTAAAGATTTATATGGGATTGGAAAAGTACAATGGTCATCCGTGTGAACAACCTAGCATAATGTAGAGGAAGACACAAGATCAAGGAGACATTCACAGAGATAAAAAAGATAACAAATTAAGATTTTAAAAAATCTACTCCACCATTTTAAAATTGAGCGTAATCAGAACCATTATTAGGCCTTATGGACATCAACAGAAGACACAACTACCTGAACTAGACACTCACACATGAAAGAAAAATCAAAAGAAAATCTACCTACCCCACATAGTTTAAAATTAATCGGAACCACATAAATGTTTAGGCCTAATTCCTACCCTTCACTCTACACCTATCTCTACTTGACTCACCTAAGCCATTAAACTGACTAATTAAAAAGGCTGGCAAGTATTTTTCTCTGTGTTTGTGGAGTTTCTGTTCCTACACGACCATGCATAGCTTGGAAGTTGTCGAGTAACAAGACAACACCAACCGACTGATCTATGCAAGCTTTGCTCCAAAGAAATTCATTCATGCATTCTTTCTCTCCAACGTATAGAAACCCTACCTACTTCAATTATTTGCACGTTTCTTCTTCTATTGATATCAACCTCCACTTTCTATAGAATTTTGTATTGTATTCCAAAACGTTTCGCAAAATGTGAGTGAGCACAATCCAGTAAGCAAATAATGCTTGCGGGTAGACATTGGCAGTTCAGTGATCTTTGACGCCTTTCCTACATTTCCATACAGTAAATGTTTCGAAGCATTGGCGTTGCTGTCGTTCCACTTTTGTTAAAGACTTGCGGCTGTTATTCCATTTTTTGAATAGTGTAGAGGGTGTCATTCAATATACTTAATCCAGTAAAGGATGTCGTTCTACTGTTTTCACAAAGTAAATGCTGTCATTCAATTTCTGTTATTCCTGTTGGAATTAGTTATAATGTCACCCAAGTATACAATATCTGTTTAAAAAAAGATATATACTTCCCAAACTAATGAAACACAATTATATAGGCCTAAATGAGTAATGTTGTTGCAATGTGTCTGTATGTTGTTGTTGTTGTTGTTGTTGTTGTTGTTGTTGTTGTTGTTGTTGTTGTTGTTGTTGTTGTTGTTGTTGTTGTTGATGATGATGTTGTTGTTGTTGTTAGTTTTGCTGATTTTTTATTTTGCTATTCTTGTTGATGCTGTTGCTGCGCTGTTGATATTATTGCTCCCTTTGCTGGAGGTGGTGGTGGTGGTAATGATGATATGGTGTTGTTTATGCTGATGTTGTTGTTGTTGTTGTTGTTGTTGTTGCTTTTGTTGTTGTGTTGCAGTTGTTTTTATTTTTGTCGATGCTGTTGCTGCTGTTGTTTTTGTCATTGTCATCGTTTTCAATTTTGTCACAGGGAAGTCATTCCGACTCGAAACAATAATGTATTAAATCAAGCTTCACACTCTGTATAACTACATTGTTTATTTTTCCTGAATTAAACGACATTGTATCAAAGTTACGGTAACAATTTGTATGACTCATTCTCACCTGCATTTGACAGTATATTATCTGCTGCTTCCCTACATGTCTGGGCCCAATCTCTCACTGCAAAACGCTGGGCTTTCTCAGGATCTTCAGGTCTGAGAACGACTGGGAAATTATTGCTTGGTGGCGAAAGATATAGTGGAAAGTTTGGTTTACGGGAACCAGGAAGGAATTTTCTCGCAGCAAGTGGCGTCGGTGTGTATTGAAGTGGTTTATCGTGAACTTTGAGAGCGGGAGCCCAAACAGACGATGTCGTCGCAACTGTGCGATATTGTGATTCCAAACTTCCTGGAATTTGTTTACTTATCAGGAATAACCTATGTGACCATCTCAACATCTTCCCGGTCTGGATATGAGTCGTCAATCATGAAATGTGAGCGTTGGCTTAACAAGCGAGTTCAGTATACAGGTTGGGTCCCTGTTATTTGGACTGGAAGCTGACCTAAAATCACGTGGCCATTTGACATGCCACTCATTATGGATGGCCTTGAAAACCCACTGTACAAAACAGGCAACGTTCTACTTTAACAATAAAACGTTGGTGTCATGGAAGAGTTAAGAAGAAACATGCATACATACATACATACATACATACATACATACATACATACATACATACATACATACATACATACATAAATACAGACAGACAGACAGACAGACAGACAGACAGACAGACAGACAGACAGACAGACAGACAGACATGTTACAACTGAAAATGCGGTAACGAAACAGTAATGTATCAACCCCAAAATGTGTAAAGAAAATTACCGACAACATATCAATGGCACTGCATATGAGACCTTCATAGATAATAGGTGTTCCCACAAATCATTGGAATGAATATCACATATTTTGTTTAGGTAGTAAGGACAGAGATGCGGGACAATATGTTCACAATTTGAATTTGACTTAATTAGATGATGCGCTTAATGCCGTTAAAGGCAGATGTCCCCTATATAAAGGGATTATGGGTAATGTATGCATAATACCGCACATTGCATAGTTAATTTTACATGTTACATTTTCAGTAATTTTAAATGTGTCTGATAAATTGCAAACCAAAATCCATTGCTTCACATGTATAAAGCTCTTTCGATAGGAACCCTATTATAAGTATGATTGTCTGTTCACGGACATACAAAATATTCATTGTTTAGTAACCCAAAATTCTAGGATATCTATTAATATTGACCCATGGCAATCACTGTCACGCATAATAATGTACTTGCATCATATAATAAACTGTTTGCATCATATAAAGATATGTTCACATAATATAGTCAATATATTGTTTTCGTTAGACTTAACACAACTGCGGCCTTCTATACATGTACACATTTGCACTCCTCACTTGTTTGTCCTGTTCATAATTGTTCAGTTTAATTGTAGCACTGACTCAAAACTCCACCCCCACCCCCATTCATTGACCACACTGCTAATTTTAACCAAAATGTTTTTTTTAAAGGTTTTCAATAATGAAATGTGATAAATGTCATTGGTTTCAAAATAGAAATCAAAAAATGTCATAAAAATGTTTTCTGTACTACAGCTGTTTCTAAACTAGATAACTAATTCAATTCACTTACTACTGGCTATGCTGTCCAGTATATTGCTGACAACATGATAGCCTTGAAAATGAATACATTCCAATACCAAGGAAATGTAATAATAGTTTGATCTGCTGACAAAATTTTACTCGCAGTATACAGTCACTCAATGTGGATACTAGATATTCCAGGTGGGATGTAAAATCTAATTTTCCTCATAACTTTGCACCGTGTCAGTACTATAGAAGTCCTGGCTACAGTAAGTAACCCTTTACTAGATCATCATCAAACAAGTCTGTGTTTATAACTTTGTTTGTCAGTCATTCACATAATATATATTCTCCGAAAATCCGATTAATATTGTGTTCACCTTGGAATATATTTCCTTCTTGGTGGTTTATGGTGTAAAACAATAGCAAGACAAAAGGGGGTTTCACATGTAGCCGGGTAACATGTATTAAACTTGGTGATGGTCACCAGAAGAAGTGAAACACAAACACAGAAAAGCTAATCATTAGTAGAATGATATTCAGTTCTTTGTTCTTTTTCTTATCTACTGTTATGTAAAATGTTGTGTGCGATGGGCTTAGGCCTTAGCATTTGAAATAAACTACTACTATTATATATCTGATCTAATCAACCTGAAAGTGTCATCCAGAGTTCTCCGATCAAATGACAACATCCTACTTCATGTACCACGGAGTAACCGGAAGACCTATGGTGATCGTGCTTTCTCGCGTACCGCCCCCCTCACTTGGAACAATGTCCCTCTAGAAGTGCGCCAGTCACCCACCCTTGATATTTTTTAAGAAGCGCATTAAGACTTATCTGTTTAGCAGAGCCTACTGTCATCTCTATATACCCACCCTTTTGTTAAGCGCCATTGAACATTACTACGTAGTGAAACATGTGAAAGCATTTATAAGTAACTGACCTACCGTACACACTGATATTAGTTCATGCAGATCATGAGTCGTTCAAATTACTTAGATTTTTGGGATCAACGTATGCACTCTGGTGATATAATTACTGATGGATTTCTTTATCATACATTCTTTAATAGCAAAATATGTGACGTAACAGTGTCACAACTTCATTGCTTCTACGAATGTTGTCTGGTATGGGTTTTTTTCAGTGATAATTATCTATAAAATTTTAAAAGAATAAATCCATCACAGTTATCACCCAAAAGTTGGATTCGATAAGGACAGAAAATATTCCATCATTCCATCGGTTATCAAGATATTGTACCATGATACTGTACCCATTCAACTGACCAATTACAAAGGCTAAAAAGTAGTTTTCTCTGTGTTTGCGGAGTCTCTATTCCTACACGACCATAGTATATAGCTTGGAAGTTGTGACCCGTTTGTATAACAATTAAGATGGGTGAAGATTTATATGGGATTGGAAAAGTACAATGTTCATCCGTGTGAACAACCTAGCATAATGTAGAGGAAGACACACGGTCAAGGAGACATTCACAGAGATAAAAAAAGATTAACAAATTAAACTTTAAAAAATCTACCTACTCCACCATTTTAAAATTGAGCGTAATCGGAACCACACGTTTTTTATTAGGCCTTATGGACATCAACAGAAAACACAACTACCTAAACTAGACACTCACACATGAAAGAAAAATCAAAAGAAAATCTACCTACCCCACATAGTCTAAGATTAAGCGTAATCGAAACCACATAAATGTTTAGGCCTAATTCCTACCCTTCACTAAAAACCTATCTCTACTTAACTCATCTAACCCATTAAACTGACTAATTAAAAAGGCTGGCAAGTATTTTTCTCTGTGTTTGTGGAGTCTCTGTTCCTACACGACCATGCATAGCTTGGAAGTTGTCGAGTAACAAGACATCACCATGTTGCCAATGGAAACCGACTGCTTTTTTCCATTGAGCTATACGAACGTTAGATATTTCCTCGTCAGTGAATTCTTCGCCATCACCATAGCATGAATGGAGAGGATACTGTGAGATATAAATATATATTACATCACATCTTTGCATAACCCATATGTATACAAATTTAGATGGGTGAAGAGTAGTTCTATAGGATTAGTAAAGTAGATGTTCATCCATAACAGCAACGTTTTTAACCTAACACAATGTAGAGGAGTAGATAAGGTTATATACGATACTGTAAAATCAAACAGCTTCAAACACCTATTCATTTCAGAGAGAGAGAGAGAGAGAGAGAGAGAGAGAGAGAGAGAGAGAGAGAGAGAGAGAGAGAGAGAGAGAGAGAGAGAGAGAGAGAGAGAGAGAAGGGGGAACGGACGGATGGACTGACACACATACATATACACATACATACATACATACATACATACATACATACATACATACATATATATATATATATATATATATATATATATATATATATATAATTATATATATATATATATAAGTATAAATATATATATTTAAGATCGTTTTTACCACTAAAGCTAAGATCATTATTAAACGGAATAATGCTTAATTTGGATAACACTGTGCGCTCCACTTCAAAAATGTACATGATGACTCAAATTGTCTATACTTAGTTGAGAACGATGGTGTGTTGACAGTACATTGTCTCACCGTACGGGTTGACCTATGATTACTAACACAATTAAATATTTCTTGGTTTAAAATGTTAAAAGGCAAGAAGAAATAATCTTTCAGTAACTCAAAAAACAAAACTAGTACCTTTACCTTTGTTGGTTCCAACCTTTCATCCATGAAGTCGGGATGGTCATAGTAACAGCTGCAATGGTGGGCGACGACTTGATTAAACCATATAGACTTACCAGTTACTGGGTGATCAATAGTTGCTGGCAGTGTGTAGTGGTATGTTATAGATTTGTCTTCGTGCCATGTGAATTCAAATCCTGAGTAAGAAATTATTGTAAGTGTACAAAGTCCAGTGTGTATTCACCAAGAAATTAGATATCAGAACACGTCCATTAATATGTCGTTAGTTTGTCCGTCTTAAAGTTTAATGACAACGACTATCCCCATTTGTGTATAGTTTGTGTATATTGGGGGGGGGGGGGTTGTGTAAATGAATTCAGTGTAGCCGTGATTATGTTACATTTTTGAAATATAGTGTTGAAAAAACTGTGTAGCTGTCATCTTATTCTCTCAGACTTCTTCAAATTAATGATGTTATTCCGTTTGGTCAAATTGCATGTAGATATAATGATAATGCGATTATAACAGCCTAAAAACAAATTTGTCAATTTGTGTTACGCACTGGTAATACCAGTTAAGGTAAAACGTACTTCGTGTACCAAATTTCGACCAAAGTCATAGTTCCTAAATCTCTGCAAATTCTGACATATTAAAGTGAGCATATGGATAAGGTTTTGGTCTATTTTCTTTTTTTTTAATTTTTAATTTCTAAAAAAAAATTATCACGTGGCTTCCTACTTGATTCAAAATCAAAGTAAAACAACATATGCCAAGTCCTTGTTTGTAACCCAATGCATTGTAAAGGACTTATAAATGTTTGTCATTGTGCATACAATAACAAACTTTTACATATTTTTTGCAATGTATTGAGTTACAAACACAGACTTAGACTGGGTCGATATTTTTGACATTGACATTTCAAGTAGGAAGCCATGATAAAATTGTATTATAAATTAAAAATCAAAAAGAAAAAGCCAATCCTCATCCATATCTCAAATTTAGAGCATGTTCCTTCTCCTTTGCTAATATATTCTTGGTAGTCAACTATCTTGTTTTCAAGAAAATCGACCATCGTTAATTTTTTTTCATCGAGTTAACACAATATTGGATTCTAAGATGACTAAATTTTGGTCTGTATTATAAAATATTGTTCACCAAAATGCAAGCACTGTTTTCTCTTTTAATTTTGATTTAAGAACTGGTTGGAGGCTTTTTGTAAAAATGAACTAACAGGAAGCGTTTGAGACTTTTATTTCTGACTCGCATACTACACTACGTAATTAAATTTAAGGTAAACTACGTTCATTGATAACACTACCTTGTTCTCTGCAGAAACGTTCCACCACATCTTTGTCCTCCGTGTGAAATATATTTTGCCATGGCACGTACTTAGACACAGACTTATCGCCTACATGTCTATGATATCGTACGCCTTTCTTCAGTAACTTGTCTAACACCACTGGGTCCAATGCATCAAGCATACCATCTAGGTGTGCTATTGGTAAATCGCCGCCATTCAAATCTTCTGGTGGTTGTACACAGAAGAATGCAACCTATTTATCAAAAGATTATGTTATAAACGAGTGAGATATCCGAATGTTGTATATGTTTAATCGTCGCCATGGTCGATTAGTGTTGTTTAAAGAATGTTGGTCGCCAGGTGTGCATGTGCAGTGAGGAATTTCGTTTAACACCAAAGTGGCAATAATATGCATGGCAGACATCTTGAATCACACGAAGGACAACGTGGTCTTAAGCTTCAAAAGCATTTCGGGCCATTTTGAATATGGAAATTTTAGCTGCGAATAAAAATTCACGGCTAACATTTAAATAAATTTTTCCACACTGTCATAGAGAACATTCCCTTCATATTACGCAAAAGGGGTACATGAACAATCATGTTGTCCAACTCTCACACGACGAATTTCTTTTCACAAGATTATACACATTTCGAAATTCCTCGAAGGTACTGTATGAAAACCCACCTTCTTTGGATACAATGATTTCAGGTACGACATTTCCGTATGTAGATCAATCGTGAATTGTGGTGGTTCATCACTTGCCGTAAACACATTTTCAGACACCTGTTTTCTATATCCAGCACCCCCCTTGTACTCAATCCCCAGATATCCCATCCCTTCAATCAAAGTGTCGAAATCATTGGGACCTTGCAATGGAAGTCCCCTAAACAAAATGGCGCCTGTAAGAGATATAAATAATCAAAACTTAATGTTCCTTCTACGTGACTTTTTATCGAAAAGTTCTGTCAATGAAGGGAAGCACATTAGTAGTTGGCTAAGGTGTGTTTTGAAGATCGCGCCACCCAGCCGTAGTATTTCAACTGCTCACCTGGAGCATGCATCAAAGAACTATGCAAGCTTTGCTCCAAAGAAATTCATTCATGCATTGTTTCCCTCCAACATATAGAAACCCTACCTACTTCAATTATTTACATATGTTTCTTCTTCTATTGATATTAACCTCCACTTTCTATAGAATTTTGTATTATATTCCAAAGCGTTTCGCAAACAAAATTTGTCGTGAATGTATGTGCCCACTCACTTTCGGCACGGCAAAATGTGAGCGAGCACAATCCAGTAAGCAAATAATGCTTGCGGGTGGACATTGGCAGTTCGGTGATCTTTGACGCCTTTCCTACATTTCCATACAGTAAATGTTTCGAAGCATTGGCGTTGCTGTCGTTCCACTTTTGTTAAAGGCTTACGGCTGTTATTCCATTTTTTGAATAGTGTAGAGGGTGTCATTCAATATACTTAATCCAGTAAAGGGTGTCGTTCTACTGTTTTCACAAAGTAAATGCTGTCATTCAATTTCTGTTATTCCTGTTGGAATTCGTTATAATGTCACCCAAGTATACAATATCTGTTTAAAAAATAGATATATATTTCCCAAAATAATGAAACACAATTATATAGGCCTAAATGAGTAACGTTGTTGCAATGTGTCTGTATGTTTTGTATGACTCATTCTCACCTGCATTTGACAGTATATTATCTGCTGCTTCCCTACATGTCTGGGCCCAATCTCTCACTGCAAAACGCTGGGCTTTCTCAGGATCTTCAGGTCTGAGAACGACTGGGAAATTATTGCTTGGTGGCGAAAGATATAGTGGAAAGTTTGGTTTACTGGAACCAGGAAGGAATTTTCTCGCAGCAAGTGGCGTCGGTGTGTATTGAAGTAGTTTATCGTTAACTTTGAGAGCAGGAGCCCAAACAGACGATGTCGTCGCAACTGTGCGATATTGTGATTCCAAACTTCCTGGAATTTGTTTACTTATCAGGAATAACCTATGTGACCATCTCAACATCTTCCCGGTCTGGATATGAGTCGTCAATCATGAAATGTGAGCGTTGGCTTAACAAGCGAGTTCAGTATACAGGTTGGGTCCCTGTTATTTCGACTGGAAGCTGACCTAAAATCACGTGGCCATTGACATGCCACTCATTATGGATGGCCTTGAAAACCCACTGTACAAAACAGGCAACGTTCTGCTTTAACAATAAAACGTTGGTGTCAGAGATTATGGGTAATGTATGCATATGTGGGAAATTCAAACTGCTGTAAAGAGCACTGACTTTGCCCTCATGTCTTCATCCAATTTTGCACTGAAAAAGTTTCACATGGCTCTCATATTTCATATATACTGTTTGTAAAACTATAGTGATGCAACATGAGTACAAATAACTGACGTTGACCAAGTTTGGTAGCCAATATAGCAGGTTTACCGTCAAACTGACCCAAAATTTGTTTCAAATTTGTCTAGTAAAAACCGTTGGCCAGTTGTCAATTAGGCTTACAAGTTACACAAAGCATGATAAGACACTGTGAATGGTGCAAATAAACAACGTGCGAAATGCCAAATACCGAATGCAAACAATACAAGCGAACAAAAGAGTCTGTGTGCACTCTGTTAGCCCGATATTTTGCCTAAATCAAGCTCACATGTGCGAACGGTACGTGAAAATGATACATTGTTACTGAAATAGAATGACATAAAATGAAACCAAAATGTTTCTCAGTTTGATCGATGTACGTTCTGGGTTGCTATACTCCTTAGTAAAATCACAATTTCATACAACTTTTTGTGCGCGCGACAAGTGTTTCTATCAAGTAGTTGTGTCGTTGACGTACCTATACCTAGTAGGCAGTGATGTATATAATAGCCGGTTACCTACCGGTCACAACGCCCAGCTATAACTTATAAGTATAACCACCTACAAAAGTTTAGTTGTGGGACCGGCTAAGGAAAGTACTAAAACCTGACGACCATTGAAAAAAATTCTAAGGTCGGAAAATTAAATACGAGTTTCCCAAAAGTACTAATAGCAAGTAAAATACCCAAAGTGTAAAAAAAAAGAAATAAATTCATAATTATTTGGAAAACATTTGAGGATTACGCGGTAAAACAAGACTGGCCACGCTATCGCTAGCGAAAGCCTTCGAACTAGTTCCATAGGGACCGGACGTTGAAGGAAGCGCAAAGCGAAGTGTGAGGTCAATGTGACGGCTCATGCTGTATGATGCAACAACACGACGTTTACGTAGAGTATAATTAAATGTTTTCTAAACTTCAGTGGAAAGAAATTTTGTCGATCGGACACTGACTATTTTCAAATTCTTAAAACATCTGAGAAAAATGAAGAGAGGAAGCAAAATGTAGCACTGACAGACAAGATAGACGTACGGTACGTGTACAGGAGCCTGAGGAGGCGAGGAACACCATGTGGTGCAAACTGGACAATGATCGTGCGTGTCACGTATATGGCATCAGATGTAATACATGTAGCTAACCAAATATTCTTGGAATGCAGCCTTTCTTGTAACAAGTATTGGAAATTGTCAGAAACCTGAGGATTTTATGACTGAATGTATTTCGATCAAGAATTCCCATAGTTTCAGTTAAATTTTCTGATGACCCCAAAGCAAGACATGTTTGAAACATTTAGTGCGACATTTGATACTGATAAACGAGTGATATAATTCATAAACAAATCTAACGTTGGCAACTCTTTTATTTCTGTAATGATCATCAAATTTCAAGGACAACTGTCTATGTTGTACACATAGATCATACATCACTGCCTAGTCTAGTTCCTATACCTGTCGACTGTTCTCTACGATCTCTAGCTCTGTGCATGTTGTGGAGATGAACGTAACGCGAACTGACAAGACTACAAGTACAATCATGGAGGCATCATAAATATTTGTTTCATTCAAATTTGAAAGTTGAGAAATCGTTAGACTTAACACAACTGCGGTTTTCCATACATGTACACATTTGCACTCCTCACTTGTTTGTCCTGTTCATAATTGTTTAGTTTAATCGTAGCACTGACTCAAAACTCCACCCCCACCCCCATTCATTGACCACACTGCTAATTTTAACCAAAATGTTTTTTTAAAGGTTTTGAATAATGAAATGTGATAAATGTCATTGGTTTCAAGATAGAAATTAAAAAATGTCATAAAAATGTTTTCAGTACTACAGCTGTTTCTAAACTAGATAACTAATTCAATTCACTTACTACTGGCTATGCTGTCCAGTATATTGCTGACAACATGATAGCCTTGAAAATGAATACATTCCAATACCAAGGAAATGTAATAATAGTTTGATCTGCTGACAAAATTTTACTCGCAGTATACAGTCACTCAATGTGGATACTAGATATTCCAGGTGGGATGTAAAATCTAATTTTCCTCATAACTTTGCACCGTGTCAGTACTATAGAAGTCCTGTCTACAGTAAGTAACCCTTTACTAGATCATCATCAAACAAGTCTGTGTTTATAACTTTGTTTGTCAGTCATTCACATAATATATATTCTCCGAAAATCCGATTAATATTGTGTTCACCTTGGAATATATTTCCTTTTTGGTGGTTTATGGTGTAAAACAATAGCAAGACAAAAGGGGGTTTCACATGTAGCCTGGTAACATGTATTGAACTTGGTGATGGTCACAATGTATCATAGAAGAAGTGAAACACAAACACAGAAAAGCTAATCATTAGTAGAATGATATTCAGTTCTTTGTTCTTTTTCTTATCTACTGTTATGTAAAATGTTGTGTGCGATGGGCTTAGGCCTTAGCATTTGAAATAAACTACTACTATTATATATCTGATCTAATCAACCTGAAAGTGTCATCCAGAGTTCTCCGATCAAATGACAACATCCTACTTCATGTACCACGGAGTAACCGGAAGACCTATGGTGATCGTGCTTTCTCGCGTACCGCCCCCCTCACTTGGAACAATGTCCCTCTAGAAGTGCGCCAGTCACCCACCCTTGATATTTTTTAAGAAGCGCATTAAGACTTATCTGTTTAGCAGAGCCTACTGACATCTCTATATACCCACCCTTTTGTTAAGCGCCATTGAACATTGCTACGTAGTGGAGTTTGGCGCTATATAAATCTCTTTGATTGATTGATTGATTGATTGATTGATTGATTGATTGATTGATTGATTGATAGCAACCTAACAGCTGGCTAAACGTAATATTCATGCCATTCCAAGATATTGTATGTTTCATAACTACATTATCAGTTGTAACATTGCTTAATACAGAAGGCACACATATTTACATATCAAACCTCAAAATATGACACGAGATCTGAAACGTTGATGACACAAGAGTACACACCGTGTTCTCTTTTTATTGGCAAGGAGTAAATAACCATGACATAACAAATAGTACATGAAAAATACACAGAGTTTGCTAACGATGGGTATGGTTCAAACTATAGTTAGCATTTACACATTGTTTGTATTTCAATACATGGTATGTGCAACATAAAGTATTTCCATATTGAGTAATGGCTATTGATAAAAATGCAATGAAGTAACAGTCATCTCCAAAATATATTGTTCTTAATTTGGTAGTTGATGTTTTTTTTTATCTTCCCACTATCAGACACAGCCATGTACCCACATCTACAGATCTGAAAGAAAAATATATTAGAGTTAAATACCACCAACACCCCAATTACCATTAGTATTGTTTCCCATAATGGGTCAATTCCCATAAATTCATGGGTCAATGGCCCTGTGGGATTTCTACATTGCTGTCAAAGAGCAATATACACGTTTCTATTACATTCACTTGTCAGCACAACAATATGTTTTACTACCAATGCATGAAAGTCTTCTACCTCTAATAGTCAAGGGTGTCCACTGACTCGGTGAAAGGATTTCACCTTGTGATATATAATACCCATAATGAGGTTTGTAATTGAAATTAATACATGTTTATCAACAATAATGTGAAATGTATGATGTCTCTTGTGCATCCAAATATAAGCAATATGTAATTATTGAAATAAATGCCTTGTACATATGACAAAGTACCTTATAAGAATATGTAGCCTAGCTTTTATGCTTTCACCATAGCTTTACCAATATGCTGTCCAGTGAACAAACCAATGAAGGCCTTGGCCATATTTGGGAAACCTTCTGTAATAGCATCCTTGTACTTCAGTTTTCCCTGTATGGAAGAACAAAGGGAGCGTGAGAGCAATTCTGAAGAAAATGGGTCTAAACATATGTTTGGAAATCCACCTTCGCTCAATTACCTACCATACTTCCTCACTATTTTACCACATTGCAGATTCTGATGTATACGTCTTTGGAACGATTATGCAAAAAAAGCTATTTTCAAAGACCTAGTACTGACAGGGATTAAAATGTTGCTGTTATGAGCGGCAGCGGTAACACTATAAAGATAGACCCTTCTGACTGTAATAATCGACCCTCAATGACTTCAAAAGCATCTAACTCACACACCTGTTTTACCCATTGGTGAAGTTCTTGGTATGCAGTGGGAAACTTCTTGGCATGTGCAAAGTATAAATGTCCCTTGACAGTGAGCGCCTTCCATAAGATGTTGTTTTCTGGAGCAGTAACTATAAATGGAAGAAATGATGATGATTTATAACAATTATCATATCTATTGCTAGATGCTCGGAGAATGGTGTCATCACTTTTAAATTATGTTACTTTTACCATTTTACGAAACCTTTACAGACTTTACTATCTTTATGGAAGTAAAAGAATAAACATATTTTGATATTCATTTTGTTTGGATGTAAGAAAAGACCATAAGAACGATTTTTGGTTAAAACCTATGTACTTGTATTCTCATTTTGGTTTGCCTTTTATCAATATGCCATGAGAGTATCTATCTATTTATGTTACACTCAGTTAGTTCTTATATGTTGGTAAGTTGGTTAGTTATCGGGTTTTCAACTTCAGTTTAGAAAATTACCTTTGTCCATATCATCTGGCTTGTTGTATTGTGAAATAAGACCACACACTGCTACACGACCACCATTATTAAGATGGTTCCATACTGTGCTTGAAAATGATCCTCCAACCTGGTGATAACAAACGAAATGTAAGAATTTGCTTTATGTCAACGACACCAATTCACATGATTTTCTTATATCCACGAGGGGCTATATATGTAGATATTGTTCCCTAATATGTGTCTTCGCTCAGCCAAGGCAAATATGAATGACCTAAGGGGCCTTGTCACTACGAGGGTTACTCACCTACTATACTAACCAGTAGGTGAGCATTGACAAGACCTTAAGGTCACGAGTATTTTACAAATGTCTGAAGAACAGCGTTAGGAAAAGGAAAAATATAACTATACCTCGACAAGCATATGCTATGACAAATCAGAGAAAATAATGGCGATTTTTGAATCATTTGATATCTTAAGCACTACAGAACCAATGACATAAACGTGAGTTGTCGTGACGTAGGATGACCAGGAAATACTCAATATTTTGTGTTCGAACTAGCTCAACTTGGCTTGTACATGGTATGATAGTCATATTATCAATGGTATTGAACAACTTTCAAACTGTTGGTTGTTCATTATATAACTTAATGTGCATACTTACATTATCGAAGTAGCAATCAATACCGTTGGGAGCAGCTCTCTTCAGAGCTTCATCTAAATTTTCTGTCTTGTAGTTGAAGACCTCATCAAAGCCAAGATCTTTAAGGAACTTTATCTTTTCTTCAGAACCAGCACAGCCAATAACCTTGGCGCCCTTATGAATAATAAATATGGTCATAGTCAATTAAGTAGGTCGATAAGCAGTTGAATTGTGCTTGCTGAAATGGTAGGCTGAATGATTAAATTCAATTCAATTCAATAGTACTTTATTCATCCCAGACATGGGCAATTAAAGGTGTGGCTCAAATACAATACATCAATATATCAAAAAAATACAAACAAATATACAAAACAATATACAAAAATGTATACAGAGACACAGAACGATACTAAGACAATCATTATCACTCACAAAGTTTACGAATCATTCATAAGCCGCACAGCGGTGGGAATGAATGACAACTTGCGCCGGTTTGACCTGCAAGCCGGGCATCTAAAACGACGACCAGAGGGAAGTATGTCGAACTCTGTAGATAAAACATGATTACTTTTATAGATAAATCGGTGGGTGGGCTGGTGGTGATGTGACAATTGATGGATGATGTGAGCGGATGGATGGATGGATGGATGGAACCAACCACTGACCCACCCATCCTACAATTGTATACTAACCTACTGACTAAATGTGTCCTATTTCATTGACGGTAATAGAAATATAGTATTCTGACATACAAATAAAATGATTGTAAGTGAAAGACAACTTTACCTTAATCTTAGCAATCTGTCCAACAAGACTTCCTACAGCTCCAGCTGCTGAATTCACAAAGACAGTCTCTCCCTCTTTGGGTTGACAGATCTCAAGAAGTCCAAAGTAAGCAGTCAATCTGTGGGTAATGAAATTTCAAAGAAATATAGATTTCAAAATCAGTCTCGTCATAAGTAGCTTCTTCGAATTCTTCAATTGAATCGACATTTCAATATCTTTTCATTTCAAACATGTATACAGCCTGAAAACTTTATGGGTGTTATGTCATTATTTTTGTAATTTTGTTATCTCCATAGTGCAATACAAAAGTCAGAATAAGATATTTCACTCACGCTACCATTCCTATCGAGTTCATTGCTTGTGAAATTGGTATGCCTTCAGCAAACTCCACCTTACGTAATGCTCCACCAGTCTGAAAAAGAAGAACCCCAGTAATATTAATTTGCTCGTAAAATCAGCTATCTCTATCTGGAACATACAGTTGTTGGAGAAGAGTACACACATGCAAAAAAAAAAGAGGTAGATCTCTCCCTCTACCATATCTAACATGATATTTGGTTGAGGATGTAACACGTGGTCTACACGTGGTCTAAAATGTTCACTTCGGGAATATGGTCTTGGTGTTCCATTTTCTTACTACATAAAAGAGGTTCAAGAAAATGGAAAACCAACACCATGGTCAGGTAGTGGTAATAGTAAGGTGGTATAACGTAGCCAGAACACAGAATGCCCAGAAAGGGATATAGGTGGTAATGATATAGTGCATCCCACGATGAATGTTCTGATTACGGAGCTTTGCAATTATTAAGGCCTGGCACAAACCTATATCGACACAATGGCCATATACTATTGCTTTCACTGTACATCAAAGAAAAAGTTAAAAGACTAGTGTATATTTCTTACAATATTCGCATTAGTAAGAATCTCATAACTCTAAACTTGGTTTTTATATGTCGATTTTTCAATCAGTGTTTACGATTAGTTTTCGTAGAAAAGCTCAAACCAAATGTCCACAAATGGATATTATCCGTTAGGAACATACAATCCATTGTAGAATATGTAGCAGTATAGGATTAAACCACCAGTCCTTTATACAGCTGGATGTCTGGGGCACAACTTGTGCAAGGACAAATGGCCTTTCAGAAACAATGTCAGTGGGAAGGCTCGAACCAACAACTAGTGACTACCCGAACTACTCGACCGAGAAATGTAAAGATATACTTACTCCTGGAAAGAAGTCTGGTTCTTCCCCAGTAGAGATACTGTAGTCGACCCAGCCAGCACGACATGTCACTACAGTACCAACAGGGTAAGCAGCATTCTTGCTCTCAACAACTCTGATAAAATGATGAAAAATGTTTGCGGAAGATTAACAACTAAAACTATGTTTTGTACTATTAAATCAGTGATGTTGAAACTAAACGTCAGGCTAGAAACATTGAAATAATTCTTTTCGCAGTCAAAATTATTAGTTTTAACAAAGACGGTGCAAAGTTACAAAGAAAATGATCGGAAGTCGTCTTACGTAAATATACCCCGAGGACTATTACTATTTGTCACCAACCTCACACTACACGCGCACCATGTTTATGACCACAACTATCATAATTTTGCATGGCAAGGGTTAAAAATCTTAATTATTTTTTTTTCAAGTTGCTGAGTTGTACCATGCGCAGATTAATTAATGCGTAATTGCATTTGGCGTTCCTTTCCTTAAAATTATCATTCTTAACATTGAATAGTGTAGCCAATGTCATGGGATAAATATGTATATCACAATAACAAAATACCCACAAACAATCCTATTCCAAAGCTATCCAAAATAGAATGTACAATCTTACCGTGCGATCTGTTCTGCGGGCATGGTATCCCCTATAGCAAGCGTACCCGAAATAGGCCTACAAGGAAGTATTACATAGGTATGATAAAGACCTCACATCTAAAATAATTACGGCAATGGCAGATCACCTGTGTGAAAGCTTACACGGACACGAACTATAGCAATTATTACAACATGTTTATATGTTAAGTTATCAACGGATATTGATGTAAATACATGCGGAGTTGGAATCAGGATGTTCTTTTTTCTGATTCAAGTAGTAACTTTACCTCAAGTGAGGGCGCATTCACGTTTTCAACTTGAATCTTCATTCAGCGTTTACACTAACTTAATTACAGGGCGGTTGACGATCCACAGTAACCAAGACATGTAATTATCCACTAGTGTAACCCACTATATGCTATAATTGTATAGTACTTTTAATTTTGCGGACATCTACCGATAGCTGTTTTTCCATTGTAATATTTGGCATGTCTTTATACCCAGCTGAGATATCCATACAGTATATGATAGTCAAATCAAACATATATTCTGTTAGTCGTTTGTTGTATTTCTTGATCGTGAAAAATGAAATTACCAACAATCGTAAATTAACACCGTGCACAATTTCAAGCAATCAAACAAACAAACAAACAAATAAACAAACACAAATAAACAATCAAAAAGACCACGCCCTTAGCAACGCTCAAGGGATGCTGTACATTGCACATATAGTAAGAGGGATGGGTAGGTGAGTGGATAAACATTCACAAAAATGTATGCAAATATACCTAGCAACAAGACCACATCCATACAAGATTCACATGATATAAAATATTTAAAAAATATAAACAGGGATTAGTAGGAAGTGAATAAACATTCAAAAATGTTTGTAAATATGCCTAGAAACAAGACTACGTCCATAGCAACAGTTAAATGATAATGAAAATCGCCAGTTGTTTATCTTAAACATGACAATAACAGTTCATACCTCATGTACGGATCCACGGACACATATTCAGCTTTCAGGAGTATCTCTGAAAAAATAGAAAAACAAATTTCGAAAGTCAAAAAGATGAAAATTAGTGATAGTGATTTTCATTTAATAATCAGCAGGTAATTTCATTTCATTTTGAGGAAGTGATGTGCTATTAGTAACATGATAATCTATACAAAAGAGGATGCAATGAGGGAAGTGAAAAATGTCCTCGGGTTCCATATCCCGACGTTATGTAATTTTTCCCTTCCGATCAGTAACCATTTTATTTCTTGCGAGAAATATTGAGAAAATGGCATGAAAATCAGACATTAAAAAGATAACATGATGAATGTACATGTAATAACCGCGATAAATTAAATCATTGTATAGACAATGTCAAGTCTCTCCTTCCTAATAGTATGTACGGTTCATTATTACTGCCTTTCGTAGTTGGGGCGGGTTTTTTTACATTTTCCACTTACATCGATAAGTAATAGTTATAACATAACCTTTTTGCCATTTTCATTTGGCCCTTTTCTCTGTTAATTCGTCTTTTTATTTTTTTTCTCTCTCTCTCCCTCTCTCTCTCTCTCTCCCTCTCTCTCCCTCCCTCCCTCCCCCCCCCCTCTCTCCCTCTCTCTCTCTCTCTCTCTCTCTCTCTCTCTCTCTCTCTCTCTCTCTCTCTCTCTCTCTCTCTCTCTCTCTCTCTCTCTCTCTCTCTCTCTCTCTCTCTCTCTATAACATGTTTTTCATGTTTTTTACAAATTTCTGAAGACAAATTTGCCAACCTAATACCAGAACAGGATTAGGAATGAACACATTTGGTAATTATTAAAAAAATTCTGTTTTCCCCATTTTTACATCCATTGATGGTTTATATCACCATATCACAGTATTAGTGTTACTTTGTAGTAGTTTGCCGACAGTTGATCTGCCAACGTTGTAGTTCAAATGAGCAACTCAAATTGATATGAGACGACAACAACAGGAAATCTTTCTGCTAATGTGTCCCTTTCATATTCTCCTCCAAAATTGCCGTCTAAATTCTCTTTAAAGGTTGGAAAGATTAAGTCGGGACCTATTTGCAATAATAGTATTAATTGTAGGCTTTAATGGAATCTCAGCTGATCTCAGTTGGATAATAGGCTGTGACTGTATATTATATAACACCACACATCTTCAGAAGGGTAGAAACACGTGACTGGCAACTGATTCGAATATAAGTGTGTGTAATTTTACAAATTATGTGTTGCTCGTTACCAGAACTTCTATTCGAGCCTCTGACAGCTATGAGCGTGATATCGTATTGACCGTATTCTGTACTAGAGATATTACGTAATAAACTAACATGGCGTGATAGATTAATATAACAGCTGCAAGGAATTGGCCTTGAATAATTAAGTAGTCCAGGAGTATTTAGGAAGCAATCATACAGATAGATGGGCATATGCACTCTCTTTTGTCATTTTACATTTTTCTGACATGAAGCAGTGCAGACACATTACATAATTTATTGTGTGTACATTTGGACAAGATATGTCGGTACAGTACATTACCGAGTAGGATAATTACTCAGTAGCCTACCCACAGGCATTTGTTTCCCGAGTTATGGCTCAGAATATTTCTATCAGAATACAATAAAATGACGATAATATCGTTAATATTGACGTATTAAACCAACACTGTATGAAAGGGGTAAAATTACACATGTTTCTGTGATCGCGCAGTTTCACTAAATGCGAAGGAAGACACAAGGTATGAAAGGCAGCCGCCATTACCGTACGTAAACATGAACGTTCAACCGGCCGTTGTACTGGGCAAACATTTCGAAGATTTTACCTTCCATCACTTCCTGGTTCCCAAATTTAATAATCTTCCGATAAATCGCGTCGTTGTTACAATCGGACCACGCTTACCAAAGATATCAACGGATTTCTAACGCCATGTAGGGGAATTGGAGCAGATAAATTTTTTCTAACTATCTTCCGAGAACGTGATTGGATACCGATGTTTACATGTTAAATGCAGAGCCGTTATCGGCCGTAACATGTGCTGCTGTTACATAAAGGGCTAGGACAATATGCAAAATAGGTAGTTAGAAAAAATTTATCTGCTCCAATTCCCCTACATGGCGTTAGAAATCCGTTGATATCTTTGGTAAGCGTGGTCCGATTGTAACAACGACGCGATTTATCGGAAGATTATTAAATTTGGGAACCAGGAAGTGATGGAAGGCAAAATCTTCGAAATGTTTGCCCAGTACAACGGCCGGTTGAACGTTCATGTTTACGTACGGTAATGGCGGCTGCCTTTCATACCTTGTGTCTTCCTTCGCATTTAGTGAAACTGCGCGATCACAGAAACATGTGTAATTTTACCCCTTTCATACAGTGTTGATTTAATACGTCAGTATTAACGATATTATCGTCATTTTATTGTATTCTGATAGAAATATTCTGAGCCATAACTCGGGAAACAAATGCCTGTGAGCCTACCCTAAACCCCCCCCCCCGGGGGGGATGCCCTAACCATTCAAAGTCAAAGCATTTATTAAACTGAACGTCTTGTTAATTAAATAACAAATAATGTGCATGCTTTTACTGTGGCATTGCTCGCAACATCATCTTATTCCAAATGATCGGTTTCGCCGTGCGGTCACGTGTCCCACGCACATGACACAGCGGTTTTATATAGGAGTTGAAAGATGCTGGCAGTAAAGTACCACCATTTCTAAGTCAGTGTAACAAAGCGTTTGTACGATGTGTGCACGGCGACGATGCTAACTTCAAGTCGGCGTCCTTCCCCGTTGCATCGTATAAATTGATAACATCAGCTTCTCTCGCTCCCTGAAAACTGTTTCAACTGATGTACGTAAATCCAACCAAATATTAAATACACGATGTCAATCTAACATGGCGTGCTTATGCAACCTCAGAGTCAGACGCCATCACGGACGCCATGATTCATCATACATTAACCGTTACGTCACCACTCACCTCCATCCTTTATCGGGGGTAGTTCTTCCGCCTCCAGTCTTAAATCAGAATCCTTCGGTACGCCATCAAAATGCTTTGCAAGCACGAACTTTTGCTTTTTGACCATGTTGCCGTGATTTAAAAGAGCTAAAATGGGTCACTTTGTGAAGATATTGCGAGGACGTACAGACTGACGACACACTGAAAGTGAACTAATTAGGCACCTAGTGTGTCACTTTATATCGTTTTTGATACTGCCTCATTTGCATATACATGACCTTTCATTGAAATTGTAGCACTTCTGTTTCAACGTTTAATAATTCATTTAAAATCTGTGTGACGATCCAAGAAATGTTTAGTTAACATTCAATAAACTTTTTCGTGCTTGCCAATTGAATTTGTCATAAATGTACGTTAGGCCTTAGGAAGATGTGCACATTCATTAAATCGTGAACATTTGCATTGTCAGCCCAGCCGTACAGTTGGCGTTGGGAACCTGGTGGGATTGAGGTTGCAATGTGATACAAATGTAATCCTGTGCTCTTATAGAGTGAGAGGGTGCAGTGAATTGCATGTTCCAGAGGGAGTTGAGGAAGTATGAATGGCCAGGTTATATTATACCAGGTTACTAAATAATTGTAAAGCGCTTTTGAGGACAGCGTGGGAAAGCTCCATTCAAAAAACTAATGTCATTATTAACATTAAAATATTGTAAAATCAAACCTAACCGACCCACTGTTAATTCAGTTATCTTCTGTGGTCGGGGATACACTGGCAAACACATTCCACCCCAAAGCATCACCAACTCATTTACACGTTAAATGAAAATACCCACATATGCATGGCCTTGTTTCATGTTCATTATATGATTCGTATATTAGTGTCGTGTAGGACTGAATGTACAGATTGCCATTTCTCCTCCCGGCCATGTAGGGGATTGTGTGATAATATTGGCCTGATGTAAAGTAAACATAGCGCCAGTATTGGTGCAAAGCTTATATCAAGCTATAGGATCAGTACGGTGTAAGTATGCAAACCCAGGTGGTAGTGTGTGTATATTCGCCTCACTCAATTAACAGAAATAGCCTGGTAGGCTATGACTTAGCAATTTACCCTCTTACATAAAAAGGACGTCGTTTTGCTTTGTCACAATGAATGTGTGTTTTCTATGATGTGATTTTGAAAGATGAACGTGGTTGATACTCGAGGGTTGTCGGGTGCACGGTGTCCGAGTAGTTAAACCACGTGCTGGCGGTTCGAGTCCACCGTCTAGGTTTGATTGCATTTCCCGTGCTGTTGATTAGTTTGATTCTACAGAAGAACGCAGTGGAACAAGACATCAAGCAAACCAAATAAATGCAATAGCAATGTTTTGCAGACAATATCAATATTTATTACTACAACGTCTTAACTTGAAAGTTACAAAAACAATTACCGACCCTATTTCTGTAATACTCAGCTAGTTCAAGTTTTCCTAAGTTACACGACAGTTGCTTCGTTGGTCCCGACAATACTAATGCATATATCTACTAGATTCAAAGACCACTGATTTAAACAAACGATAATTGTATCATCGCTGTCTGTGCTGGTAGTGGAAACGGCAATCATTATATATATATATATATATATATATATATATATATATATCAATTGGAATTATGGTGAGTTTTTTATAATGTAAACGGCTCAATTCATACCATTACTTTGTTGCTATGGCTACATCACATTCATTATGCTGCACTTCAGTATCCTATCACTTTGGTCACAACTTTAATTTCAAAATATTACCCCAATTTCTCCTTGATTTAAACTGTACATGTATAATTATGTTATTCTGAAATATTAACTCGTCACTTAACCGTCACTGTGCCACGACTCATCGTCGACTTGTAGTGACCTGACACCTCAAATCACTCATATTTTTCACAGAGTCCTGGCCAAAATTTGTGCAACAATATATACCCATAACGAAACACAATCTAGTTAAACACACAAGAGCGGTATATGAAGGGCATTGTGGGTAATCTATGCAAATATGGGAAATTCAAACTGCCAAACACAGCGTCGTCACAGAGGTTTGGTTCATGTTTGGTTCATGTAATATATTGTATGACATTTAATAGATTAAAATCTTATAACAGCACAACACGATATGAAAAATCTATTCACTTTGCAATTTCTTTCAAATATTTAAATTTTTGGCACAAAATTACAACTATCTTACAATTATGATCGAACTAGTGATTTAAAGAGTGTTATGACTAACATTAGAGTTTTTTTAATCATTAATGACCTAAACATCTATTTAACGGCCATATAGATTAATCTTCTTGTTTACAGTATGGTCAATATCATGATGGACAGTGCAAATCCGATGAAGTATTCCCGAATGGGCGGCATGATGACGTCAGCAGAGGAAGCAGCCTGTAATAATTAAAAGACGTTTTATTTACATTTCAGTATGCTTCGTATGTATCAGATATTATATACCTCGTTCTAATCATTGTTTTGTACAGATTATGTATAATTCCTCAAACACTGCATTTTGCTTGTTCTAAAAGGCTGTAGTTGGAATTCTAGTTCTTATGTGACGAATACTGTTGCAGTTGGCATTCTAGTTCTTACATGCCAAATAATGATCAACCCACAAGTTATGATGTTCCATGTAGCACATATTAGTTATATAAAGTATCAAGCTTTGACATAACCAGCAGACCATTGAATATTTTCTGTTGTGATTGAGTTATGACACAAGATAACTGTCAATGTAACTTATACCGTAGCAAGTTATAACACATCATTTCCATACAGCCTTCAGTGATTGGCTTAGATATTATCACGTGTTATGAACTAGTGACCCTTAGTGACCTCCACTTGAGTACAACGGGCAATATTCGTTTTCTAAGGCACTGTTACAGTGGTACGGCAGTTCTGCCGGTGATTTGCTTTGACTGCAAAGTGTACTTGCCAGAGAATGTGATGTGTTATAAGTCACTTATTGTCTGGCCTTATGAGGGCACTAATGAACTCATATTACCTCTCATGCTGTAATGTAGCAACTTTTTACCTTGGCTTTCAGTCTCCGGAAATAGTTGGTACATAACAGCTCTCGGTGTACACGTCTACTATTGCCCTAACAGGGCCAGGCAATAAGTTTCTAATATATTTACTCAAAGGAATAGTTGCATTGACAGGAAGGATGCAAGTAGATCCGTCGGGGCTGCTCAGGGCATCGGGTAAAAAGTTCTATAATAGGATTAGATGAGTGACTCACCAACAAGGCAAAGTGAGTGAGATGGTTGCATTCACACACAACGGCGTCTTCATTCTCATTATCATCAGCAATATTACACCCTTCTGGAGACCAACCTCCACTGCCATCTGTACAAGAGGAAACGAATAACAAAGTTGATATGATAAATTAATGTTATTTGCAACATTATTGAACTGAATTATCATAGATGTGCCCTTCCCCGGGGAATGTATGCCACTCTTACCATTTATGGTTTAACGTAGAACTGTTTGCAAGAGGGGCACAAACTGACATTCTAGATTTTCCCAACCTTGCATTCCCCAGGTTTCACCACAGTTATAGGTATGTTTCCCATAGCCCTTTGCGTCTAAGCATACTCAGTCTGGATTGCAAGTTCCCTATTGGCTGTTATTTGAAAGTGTTGCTAGTATGGATTGATAACACTTACCATGGAGATCAAAATCCCAAAACACACACATCGGGTCATTGGTTGAGTTGGTCTGCAAACGAATACATAAATAAAATATGTAACTACCCTTGCAATGAATTTTATATTCTGTACTTGTGAGTTAATAAGTTTGACAAGCTTATTTGTCCTTCTACACTGTTACAAATTATACCGTGTGACTGCATGCTGCATACAGATATCATTCTTCGGACTATTACAAAACTTCGCAATATCATAGTAAAATTAATATTACATATATGGACCGGTGATTACTTGCACTGGCATGCGCATGCTGGTTGTATTTGCACTGTAGTAGTGCAATACCAAAACATTATTGCATACCTGCATGCAAATGATATGGAAATATGTAACAATAGCAGAACCCCATGCTGCGTGAGTTCCAGGGATACTGAATTGCACTCGGACTTGCTATGCTCGTACGAAAAAGTACGGCCGCAGAGAACACAGCAAGCACTCCTGCAAATACCCCGAGTAAGCCACACTTCTGCCACAGTGACCCCAAGGAACACAAATATATTTAAAAGACATAGCCCTGACTTATAGGTTCATGTCTTTCTAGAGTGATATTTTGATCCGATGGTCAGAGGTCCATGCCAAATCCATTGATCCCAGTTTGGAAATCATTGTTATAATTGTGTCAATGCAGTGACTCTCAATCAAGATGTCCATTAGCTGGACTTTACTTGTAACGCTAAAACGTACCTTTTCTGGTGCGTGGAAAGTAATCCTAACAGGATCTGTCAAGTTCTTCATATCCAGTCCGTCAATGTCAGCAGCAATCACAGAACCCGGGTGTATAATGGTTACGTCATCAGCTACCTAAACACACGAGGAAAACAACACGAAATGGTATTACATGATCCCTGGCCAATTCTCCAACATCTGTTCAGATACAAGGTTGCATTTCATCCCATACGTGCTCTCGTGGTGACAAATCAGAGGACATCGATGCCGTTCTCACTGAGAAATTGCTGAACTATGCGATCTTTGCAAATTAATCTCTAAAAATTTATCAGATCTCAAAGAATATTGTTAGCCAATCATGTGATAGTCGTGTGACAGAATGTCTTGATGTTAACTATCTTATTCTCATCACTATTAAACTCACCTGCTGGAATAGGGTGTTTGAGTTGTACTTTATGAATTGTGCTCTCTTGACCAGAGATTGCTGCGATTTATGCAAATTGTGAAACAAAGTCGATGGAAGTTCAATGGCAGCTTCTGCTCGCTTCATCTTTCTTCTGGGCGGTTTCGGCATTAGCATAGTCTAAGGTAAACAATAGACCAGATTTGAACTGAATGCCTGCTATAAAGTGTCTGTATGTACCTTTGAGAGCAACAACAGCTACAAAAGTGTGGATATATGGACTATTCCAAATTTTACAGGGGTCACCTACCACTACATCAACTGACAGAATATGATTATGCTAATTAATTATGCTATATATCTCACACTGATCTCACCCAAAACAAACAGATTCTAGCCATTCCGCTAGAAGAATGTGTTCACCACATTTGATTTGAACAGAGCCAGTCGTATTTGAGAAAATGGTGACACAGACAGGCACACCCCTGGATTCCTTCAGCCCCTCGCCCTTGTAATTACTGAAGGCTCCCTAAACGCCATATTACCGCTTACGCTGTTATGTAACCTCGAGAAATAGTTACTGCATAACAACCCTCAGGGTAATATACTTACTAGTGCCCTCATAGCCAGGCAGTAAGAGTATAATAATGCAGAAGTTATGTACCACTTACATCACTCGGTGAAGAGGAAAAGGTCAGTCCTTCGAATGTTGTTGCATTGATCGCAGCGACGGTCATCACAACCTCAGGCGTTTCCACGATTTCCGACTCCCCAATAAGCAAAATCACCGAAGGCAGTCGTTCAACCTGTCGAATGAAACTGAAAACACAGTACAATTAGATAAATGCACATTCCGCATTGGTAACTGATATTTACCAAGACCAATCCACGTCAAGTTCGATTTTCTACTGCTTTTTTCTCTTCAGGCTCTCGTTGATACAACCACACAGAACGAAATAAGAATCTGCGCACTCTGCATTTGAAGATAGCAAGATCGCAATTTCTTGCAACGTTTTCTATAAATGAAATAAACCAATTTATTTAAACTTATTGCAACTAAACGCAGAAACGCACCAACTGTTTGATGTCTGTATTTGATGTCTGTATGTAAGTGGCACTCCAATCCTCTCATTTAGACAAAAGAACCTGTGTTTAATTAATCTTGCTATCTTCAAGTGTAGCATGTGCAGTACTTTCTGGGTTGCTGTATCAAACAGAGCCACTTAACATCAATATGAATTAGGCAGTATGTGAAAGATGCGAAAGACATGTAACAAAACTGTATTTAAATTTTGTGGACTGACAAGTAAGTTACCGACCAAAAGCACATAGGCAGAAATTTAAAACATGTTGAAAATTATTAACTTATTTCACCTATGATTCAACCAGATACCTCTTGTAGCAATTTAAAGATAACGTTTGTATTTCTACTTATATCGAAGTACATATACAGACCAATAGGCATTGGCGTTAAATAAATTGTGATTTTTGACTATTTTCATTAAGACTGTATTTTATCAACGCTTACTACTTTTTCATTTGACGTGCACTATATTGTTCTAAAACGTTTCGCTGTTCAATAATTACCTTGTGTTGGAAGTCGACCTTCCAACCGATTAGCTTTCATAACGAATGATGCTGTAGGCATACGGGGGTCAAGTAAAGTTGCTCAGCGTGACAAATTATGATGTGAGTATCAATGCTTATCAAAGGATTAAACTATAAAAAAAACTGTGTCTATCTTTAACTTGCGTACAGTAAAACTGTCCATACATTTTTTTTCTGCTGTGCTCCCGAATTAGATCAAGGAGACCGGAGTTGCGTTCAAAGGTTTTCTTTCAACTAAAATTTCTTCTTAAATCTGTTTTGACAACAAATCGTTCATGATAGCATACCATGCTGAATCACATAGCAATGATGTTAAATATTTTTTTTACCTTGTTATAGACCTGTTGTTCTTCTGACACATCCACAAAACTGCAGGTTTAACTCTGAAGAAATGCTGTACGCTCTGCAGTATCCTTTCTGCCAGGAATGCTCTAATAGTCATATTCTCAATGCTGTCGATGATGTTCCCCAAAGTATCCACTGCAAAGCTGAATTCGTCATCATTGATTTTGTCAGCTTCAAAGGTAAGGTTCCCCAATTCATTTGAGATCAAAGACATGCTCGTAACATCTAACATGTCAAGCAGGAAGAGAAGGGCATATATTATTTATGAACTTTTTCGAGAATCACAGAAAATAACATAATTGAACCACCTCTCAGAATAAAACCACCCTATTAAAGTATAACACCATCCTATTTCGGTCCTATAATGAATAATAAACAAACACATACTATCATAAACTTTATGCCTGTCACCCCTGTAATTGCTGACAAGTGCCTAATGTGGATTATGCTCGCTAGGTGCGAAACACATGTATAATATGTGTGTGTCACTTGTAAAACCCTGCATGTCACGTGTAAAACCTCGCATGTAACAGGAAAAACCTTACTAGTCACGTGTAAAACAGAACGAACGATTACCCTACCTGATGGGATATTCATACGCGCCAAATGTCGTAGACGCCTTCGTCGACCGATATCACTCTCCATCACACAAGCTGATGTGTTGTATGCCTGCCATTGTGGCGGAGCAAATAATGCACGCGACGTTCTGCTGTTATTAAATAAGGGATTGATTAGTTAATACAGACGGAGATCACTACACCACAAAAAAACTCTCCAAACCCCTTTGCCAAGCTCAGTTCTCATGATATGGAATAGTAATTCAACTATCTGTGGTCAAACTGACCTCATTAATGTTAGAGCCCTATGCGCTTTTCCTTTCCGTTGACCTTGCCAACGTTGCAATATTTGGTATATGCTGTAAACCTATTCAGCAAATAAACTGACGCCCGCCCTAACTCAAAACAAAAACACAATGACACCATCTGCCATTTTTGCATTATAGAAACAAGGTGCTCAACCCCCCCCCCCCCCCGACATATTAACTAATAACTCCCTATAAGACCATGATTTGCCACTATATCTCATACACATTTAATACAAAACACTTTCAAAGAACAGACAAACAGATGGAAAGAGAGGCTGATTTAGAGACAAACATACATACATACAGACAGACAGACAGACAGACAGACAGACAGACAGACAGACAGAGACAGACAGACAGACAGACAGACAGACAGACAGACAGACAGACAGACAGACATAATTAGACGTTATTCCCAAATATGTTTTCTTCGTTCAGCCAAGGAAGATACGAGTCGCTAGACGGGTAGTGACAACCCTTGGTTCACGAGTTTTATCCGGCTTAATGAAGAAAAATATTAGACAATAACATAATTATACCATGGCCAGTAATATCAAAGAAAAATCGGGGGAAGTAATTGTAATAGCAATTTTGAACGTTTTGACTCATATTTCGAACACAGTAGAACACTAGTGACGTAGGCACGCGTTGTCGTGACATAGACGCTCGTTGTCGTGATGTAGAAAGACCAGAGTATATAATATTCCATACTTTTTTATTAGACTTGGCTCGTGCATGGTATAATGGCCATTTCGTCATTCTAGGTCTGCCAATAGAAATGTGTATGGAGCCAGATGAAACGATTTCGAGAATTCCCCAGATGAAGTAGAAAGCCACCAGCCCTGAATATCAACTGTCACAGCCACAGTTCGCAATTGTATCTACGTGTGAACTTGAAGGATATATTTCCCCATGGACTATGTACGTTCATATCTACTCATCTGACCCAAAATCACGATAATCAAGTCTTCAAGTTTGGACGAACTAACCAAAATTATGTAGCTTACCACCATCTCTCTATAACAGCAAAATCGCCTTTTTTTGCTCCAAATGGGCATGGCACCTTAGCAAGTGCTCCAGGGATAGTTTCAGGCCAATATATATACCCACTGACATCTGATAGGATCTGAGCAGTACACAGCCCTCCCTGAGCTTCTCCTCGGTGCACACCAGTCGAACCAAGAATAGCGTATCCTGACATTGTGATTGACGAAAAGGAAGCATAGGTTAAGATGTGCGACAACGAAAATCATGACGACCTTGCCTGGCTTGTCAAAAATCTTACCAAAATTGCTACATTTTATCGTCTGGCACAACAAAATGCTTTACATTGCTTCATTGATCGTCCATCGCGCCATACATCTTAAACAATATTGCTACACTTTCTTTACTCGAACTACCATTATAAGTAAATGTAAAAGTACAATGAGGGTGACCGTATTTTTGTAGAGAAGCTGGGAAAGGGCTTGTTACCAGGAATCCAATAAAAAGACTTAGAGAGGACGAAAAAGATGCAGAGAAACATGAAGTTGATGATTTTTGTTATATGTTTATTTCTTCTCTTTTTAAATCAACCGACTGACCCATAGTTGCCACAAAAAATAATGAGAAACATTTTTAAAAATATGGTCACCTAAAACAAAATCGTCGCCTCGCTCCGTAGCACTGAATACTATTAATGCGTACTGATAGGAAACTGTGAGTTGATGTTGCTAAATAATCAGTACGCAGTTGTAGTATTTCTCCGGATCGGAGCGAGGCGCGACTTTAGTTTGAGATAAAACGTAGCAAAAAAGGCGCGAACGACTGTCGATAGTCTATGGAATGACTAAAACGTGTCAATTACATTGTACTTCAGTACTTGCATTAGACGATAACATTTACATTTTCGTCGAACCAGACGATAAGATTTGGCTAAAGTCTTCTGTGGTATTCGTCTGGCCAGACAATAAACTGTAGCAATGTTGGTAAATCAATTTGCCGAGCCAGGCGACGCTGTGTTTCAGATTTAGTGATATTCATTGTACATGTAATACAGTGAAACAGTCGTGATTTATCTATGTAAGATAAGCCATAGCAGTGTTTCTTCGGGGTTGGCATTTAAACACGGGCTTTGAAGGGTACCGAAAAGTCTGCTTCTTATATCACTACCACACTGATGACTTGCGTTGATGCCGACGCAATAGCGACAGCGTCTGATATCGATGTAGTTTCAGGCGATGTTTTGATCACGTTTTTTTTTATGTCTGTGAAAGTTAGTCATGTGGTGACTTGTTATATCAAGAACTTTGACAGACACGAGATAATCTTGAGGGTGGCGTGAACTTACATCAGAGCCACCCGCTGTTATTTTGTGATTTGATAGTATGATAACTGGCGACTTTTCGACACCTTCACTGCCAGTTCCACTGATAACACGATGCTGTGATCACAAACATCTATATATAATGACTAGAACGGTTGTACAGTAACTAAAACAATACATTCTAAAGATACAGCAATCATTATCCATTTTCAGTGAAAAACACAAAGTTTCACTGACAACCTGTCTTGATATTGCTAGGAAACCACACACATGCGCACGCACGTACGCACACACACACACACACACACACACACACACACACACACACACACACACACACATACACACACATATACATGTAACATACATACATACATACATACATACATACATACATACATATCCAGATCAGTCAGACAGTCAGTCAGTCAGTCAGTCAGTCAGTCAGTCAACAAAAACTGACGAAACCTATTACTGTACAATCACTTTTAGTAGATAAAAGTCTTAGAGAATACAAAACTTACCAGATTTGATTGCAATGAATAACAAGAAGCCCATAAGACGCAGATTCAAGCGAGTTGCCATGATGAAGTAGAATTTACTTCATGTGAAGGACACGTAATAATATTACAAATTTCGCCCTAGAGATAAAAACCAGACAAAAAATTGTCCAGTAAGATTTTTAACATCGTTGACTATCGATCAACAATATTCTATGAGAAATAATTTAAGTTGATAGGCAAGACCAAATAAAAAATTGTGTTACCGATAACACGACCAACCCAAGTTTAAGCTGCCGACCCTGAAATTTTTTACAAGCAAAAAGGCAAAATTATGACAATTTACTTCTATTTCAATTCCCTGTGCATTTTCCTTTTTTTAATTCCAGAGAGAAACGATGTCATTTCAACCTATAAAAAACACAGTCCGTATAAATCTGTTGGCCTCCTTCTGAATCACATAATTGTTTTCATTTACTTCTCACACCTCATAAACTGTTACGGGAGTATTGTGATCAACGAGTATTTTGTCTTTAGGTCGAAGAAATTGAGACAAAAATGAAATGTATAAAATCCCGACCTACCTACCCTATTTTCTGAAGTCATGTTATCGGAAACAAATATTTTTTTTTTAATTTTAGTGAAAAAATAATCAATAAATATATGTAAATATTTACACATTTTTTGTAAGATTAAGTTCGCAATCTATGTATTTTAGAAACGCAGCGAACAAGACGATATGGTAATAACCACTACAACTAAGCACATACATATAAAGATAAAGAGAGAGAGAGAGAGAGAGAGAGAGAGAGAGAGAGAGAGAGAGAGAGAGAGAGAGAGAGAGAGAGAGAGAGAGAGAGAGAGAGAGAGAGAGAGAGAGAGAGAGAGATGTGGTGATAGAATTCAGGTCAATGAACTTTGATAATGTGAGTTATGAAATTGGAATAGCTAGAACATTTTGTTTGAAAAGTATTCAAGTATGACAGTTAACATAAGTAAAAACATTTCATCTCTGGCGACATTTGTTATGTGTAGGGGATACCACATAAAGTACAGCTTGATTACAATTTGGATTGTGTTGATATTGTGACCATACTGACTTGATATCAGTTTAGCAGGATAATTGTACAAAACATTAAATTTAGAAACAGGATTTGATTTTTATCTGAGAGACTCTCAGTAGAATATTTGATTTCACTTAGACCGTGTGGTAATGGCTACGATGTATAAAGTCTCAGAACATGTAAGTGTCAGTGACGACTCATTATTCAATAACCACTACAACTAAGCACATACTGAACAGAGAGAGAGAGAGAGAGAGAGAGAGAGAGAGAGAGAGAGAGAGAGAGAGAGAGAGAGAGAGAGAGAGAGAGAGAGAGAGAGAGAGAGAGAGAGAGAGAGAGAGAGAGAGAGAGAGAGAGAGAGATTCGCCTCATCAGTCGTGTGTAATGGGTGCCTGCATGTACGTATAACGAAGCAGCCGGTCTCAACAGTGATATAGCAGTTGTATTATAGAAAGCCTAAGGCCGTTTGTTATATATTCCACTAATGTACACGAAACATTATGGGGTTAATCATCATTTTGAGATTGATAGGAAAATATACTTACCTCGTTGGACGCGCTAAACCCAATCTAGTTTCAGAATAAGCGACTATGTCGAATCCTGCGTGTTTGAAGCCATTGGTGCTGACGGGAAGCCGACAGATCGTCAAATAGTATTTATGTCGCAGTTATAAAACGTTTTTATGCAAATATCATATTTCACAAAGTGATAATTCCACGTATCGTATAAAGCATATTAACCACACTTCACAGTCTCGAGTGGGTTTAGTGTAAGCGTGTCAACATCGCATCTGCAAAGGTGTAATTTCCCTCAAAGAGACTGACAGTATAAATGGCAATTACCAACAGGATAGATCACAACTTTGTCACGAGGCGTTTCTTCAAGTCTGTTTGCGCTAGAAGTGGAGTTCACGCCTAGTTAGTGGTCTGAGACCTAATTCAGATGCTGTCAACGGGCAGATTTGTGGTCAGACAAAAATGATGTTCAAATAGAATCGCCCCTCAAAAAATGTGGGAGAGTGTTTAGCTGTTCTTATGAGCCCTCAAACTGCGTCTCATTGGGTTTTAACTTGCTCGCCAGCCCACTGTGCGCCCAATATCGTGAATTATTTACCCTCACCCCACCAGGAAAACGTTTGTGCTTTTAACTATACCAACAATTCATTTTAAGGTACACAATGCGCGCCCATCCCTCATACATAATGTGCGCCCATCCCTCATACACAATGCGCGCCCATCCCTCATAATTCTGTATCAAAATCAGGACTTCCCTGTCTCAATTCTTCCCCGTTTGCTTCCCTCCCGCTAACGATCGAAGAAAATTGTCCGTCAACTGAAAAGTTACGTAAGAATTTATTTTTAAAGGACACCTTCCTTGACTACAGCTACTTGCCTTCTTTGTAAGATTTACATGTCTCCGTTTCAATATGGCGGCAACAGTTAATATTACTCGTAAATTAGAAAAAAGGACATTGTCTCTTCACAGTTGAAACGTGTTTATCTGTGTGTCAACAACGTAATATCCCATGAGTAAATCACCAAGCCTACATCATTTTAGCAACAATGTTTTATATTTTATTAAAATTTTAAAGATGGCGACGTAGGAAAGGAAAACAGTCCTTATAATAATTATGTAATAGTTTGTAATAACACATTACGTTTGTACGATATTGTTCTAGGGTTTTTTCAAAGACAAACAAATCGAAAAGAATTAATGATCATCTGAATCTCGCAGTTTAATATATTCGCAGAGCAAATTTAATATTCATGATCACTGAGTGCTTATTCCCTTCAGTGTAAAACATTTCTCATTCATTGTGCAACCATATCGCATGAATAATACTATTTCTGCCTATATCTTGCAATGGCCCACAGCTAAGATACCCTATGAAGGCACACCGTTAACTTGATGTGAATCTGAAATTGCAAATAATTGTAGGTATTGTAAAATCATGAAATCGCTCTTGCACAACATTTTTCACCTTGTTAGTGTGTATGTGTCTTAGTACAATAGTCAGTAAATTTTCGATTAAGAGTGTATATCCTACTCAACACCTTGACAATAGGGATGATGATATCGATGTACAGCGCTTTCCATCTTCACGATCATTTACAAGTTGCTTGTTCTGTAGTGACACTTTAGTAGCGGTATCATTTTATCTACGAATTTGGAAGTGATATACATGTACATACATACCACAGGGGACAGCAGGCATGTAATTGATTGATTGATTGATCGAGCGAGCGAGGGATCGATTGATTGATTGATTGATTGATTGATTGATTGATTGATTACTTTTTGTATTTAAAAACCTTTTTTGTGATATTGATCATTGACTGATTTTTTGTGGTAATATAAAACATTCTTTTTTTTCTCCCCCCCCCCCTAATCTATTAATTACCAAGGCATCGGTTACAGGAACAATTTCCTTTATCTCTGGGAGATTATCACACCAAACAAACACTTAGCCATGTACAAGCTAGTTTAACTACACAAATTAATCATTCCTCAAATAATCAATCAATCAAACAATCACTCGGTCGATCGATCAATCAATCAATTACATGCCTGTTTTCCCTGTGTACATTCATACAGACAGACAGACAGACAGACAGACAGACAGACAGACAGACAGATATCAGAAGAGAGGTCGCTGGGGGCGCACTATAAGCATCAGTTCCTAGCTGAAATTAAATCATTTAATCAGAACTCATGGATATTAAATATCTTCGCAGATACCGGAAACGTTGGTACATGTTTGGATTGATAATTTACTTTGAAGCATATCGTCAGATGGAAGAGATATTTACAGCTATTGCATACATACATACATACATACATACATACATACATACATACATACATACACAGAAGATAGGTCGCTGGGGGCGCACTATAACCATCGGTTCCTCGCCGAAATTAAACCGTTTCATCAGAACTGATGTGGTGTACGTCAAAATGAATTGTTGGTATAGTGGGTAAAACATTCACAATATTGAGTGGGCAGTTGGCTGGCGGGTTAGTTGAAATCCAATGGGAAGGAGGGTGGAATTACGAAGGCCAGATATCATTCACCACTAGTGGGAGGAGGGTATATGAGAAGAGCTAAACATCCTCGCAATTATGATTTTGGGGGACGATTCTATTAAAAAACATCATTTATGATGTGAAACAACAGATCTGGCTGCATCTGATTCAACACGGGGATAACGAATAATATACATCCGTTATAGTTTGAGGAATGTTCGTCAAACCCCCTCTCCTCCCCAACACACACACACACACGATTCATCATGTTTTCTGTTCTAATATTTGTCTGTATGGAATTCTATTTTAAGGCAAACTTCGGGCCACTTCAGTATATACCATATGCGTTAGAGATTAGTTCTCCAACGTACAACTATCGAGTACCGTTCCTTGACCTTTGACCGACGTATTCCATTCATTTTACTCGTCAATACAATAAGGGAAGTCGATCAGGGCGATGGGGGCGCAATTAACGTTTCGAAATGTGTAAGGTGCTACTTCAATAGGCTAAAGTCTTTGGGCTATAAGATTTGATTTGAACCATCACTGGGCTGGCCCCAGTCAACCACGTATTACGAAGGGGGCTTGGTAGGACAGAGGTTCCTTACTGCGGTTACTATAAAGTGTATTATATAGGACAGTTGTGATGATATAGGTCCGTACCAGGGGTGATAATTAAACAACTCTCACACTCAACACGCCTTCAAAATAACACATCATGGCCGTTTGGTATGAACAGTTAATTACTGTAAAAAAATATTATCATACTAAAATTTGAAAATTTGTAAATAGGACAGTATTTTTTAGTCCAATATCAAAACAAATAAAGTTTTCACATGTAAACCTGTCAGATACACAGCAAACTAAATGTTGGCCTTTCTTACACTATAAACGTGTACAGTGTTTGCTGAATCGTTTGCGGCTTGTTTCTCCTTTTTTTCTCTCTCTCTCTCTTTTTTGTGTTTTCGCATACCAACGGCAGTGATGTGTACACTTAATCAACACTTTGTCATATTTTTAAATTAATAACACAACAATAACTCTATTGTACGTTATCTTTGATTCGGTGGATTTATTTACTTACAGTTTCATTCCTGTCGATAACATAACAATAACAGTTTTAGACCAAACCGAAGACACTACATTATACTTTGTACTCTCGGTTACGTTTTTCTAACACAGACTTCAGCACCCTCACCACCACCCCCACCCCCCCCATTCCCCAGTTCTAGTTCAACCTAATCGAGAGTCTAATCTCCCCTTTCGGTTTAACCTAATCGAGAGTCTAATCTCCCCTTTCGGTTTAACTTATTGATAGACTAATCTCACCTTTCGGTTTAACCTAATCGAGAGTCTAACTCTCCTTTCGGTTTAACCTATTCGAGATAGAGTAAATATCCCCCCTTTCGGTTCAACTTAGTTCAGATATACCAATTCCTCCACCCCTTTCCTGTTTAAGTTACTCGAGATATACTAATCCCCCTCCTCCCCCCCCCCCACCCCTTTTCCATCCAACTTAATCGACATATACAAAGTCAATGTCTTTCGGTTTAGTCTAATCCAGATAGACAAAATCGTACCTTTTCGGAAATATTGACAAAATAAAGACAATCACATTTTGAGAGCTGTCCATTCACTAGTTTCATTTCAATTCAGATGTTATACAAGAAATTAGAATCACATACTTTTCCAATGTTATAATTTTGTCAATAAACGAAATAATAGGCACGTTAGTTTAACCTAATCGCGAGAGAATTAATCTTCCCCTTTCGATTAAACTCGTTTAAATTTGATAACGTAATATTGATTCCTTCTATTGTTTACGAGGAACGATACAGTGACATCCACAGAGGGCAAAATATTCTCCATCTTCGTTTATGTGGAGATTTGAATCCAAACTTTGGTTGTCATAAAAAATACCATATTTGCTGGACAGTATACACGAAATAACTATGTAAGCCCCAGGGCAGACAAGATGTTATTGTCGCAAGAATTAATTTATGAGAATTGGTGTTTTACTCTCGAAACATTAAGTGGCATATTTTATTTTCAAACCAATGTTTAACTCGGTTACGTAATCATCAAACACAGAGGACAATCAGAATACATACAGTAGATTGCATAATGGTATGGGGTTTAGTTGGACACCAATGATTTGAAAGAATCTCAGTATTTTACGAAAGTATAGACAACACCAAAGTCAAGTTGGCATACTTTGCACAGACAATTTATGTTCATGATCACATAACTCAAAATCTGTCTGTCTGTCGTATGTTTGTATGTATGTATGTATGTATGTATGTATGTATGTATGTATGTATGTATGCATGCATGCATGTATGCCTGATGCATATACATCTGTTTGATTACTTGCTTGTCTGTTTGTTTGTTTCGTTTTTGTGTTTTGTTTGTTTGTTTGTTTGCTTGTTTGTCTGTCTGTCTGTTTGTTTGTTTGTTTGTTCTGTGGTAACTAATGCTGTCGACTATTTCCTTCCTATAATACTGTCTTTCTGTCAAAGGTTCTGTTAGTATCCATCAACTAAACGTCATACTATTTAGCATCTGACTCTACTATAACGAGAATCCACTGGTATTACATTCATAGTAACGTCATAGAAACACACCAGTTATCATGACGTCATGTCGAGAATGTGCCTGGCCTATGATATTATTTTGACAACCAAAGATGAGTTCATATATATGTTGCATTATTTCCACAAATCACACATGCAACACCTGGATATGTGTAAATGATGCCGGTGACAAAGATTAACAGCAACTGGTCAATTTTCAACCAAATTTCTCAGAAATAAAAAAATCTCTTTTATATATCGCCATATATATCATAGGTAACTGTGTAAGATATTACTGTACATATGTGATTTAGAGAGATATTCAGTTATTGTTAAATAACTGGACACCTTCACCAAGTCGAGTTAAGTTGAGTTGAGTTGAGTTAAGTTGAGTTGGGTTAGGGGGTTGAGCTGAGCTGAGTTGAGTTAAGTCGAGTTGAGTCGAGTTGAGTTGAGTTGAGTTAAGTTGAGTTGAGTTGAGTTGAGTTGAGTTGGGTTGAGTTGAGTTGAGTTGAGTTGAGTTGAGTTGAGTTGAGTTGAGTTGAGTTGAGTTGAGTTGAGTTGAGTTGAGTTGAGTTGAGTTGAGTTGAGTCGAGTTGAGTCGAGTTGAGTTGAGTTAAGTTGAGTTGAGTTGAGTTGAGTTGAGTTGGGTTGAGTTGAGTTGAGTTAAGTCGAGTTAAGTCGAGTCGAGTTAAGTTAAGTTGAGTCGAGTTGAGTTGAGTTAAGTTGAGTTGAGTTGAGTTGGGTTGAGTTAAGTTGAGTTGAGTTGAGTTGAGTTGAGTTGAGTTGAGTTGAGTTGAGTTAAGTTGAGTTGAGTTGAGTTGGGTTGGGGTTGAGTTGAATTGAGTTGAGTTGAGTTGAGTTGAGTTGAGTTAAGTCGAGTTAAGTCGAGTCGAGTTAAGTTAAGTTGAGTCGAGTTGAGTTGAGTTAAGTTGAGTTGAGTTGAGTTGGGTTAAGTTGAGTTGAGTTGAGTTGAGTTGAGTTGAGTTGAGTTGAGTTGAGTTGAGTTAAGTTGAGTTGAGTTGAGTTGGGTTGGGGTTGAGTTGAATTGAGTTGAGTTGAGTTGATTTGGGTTGGGGTGAGTTTGTTGGGTTTGGTGAAGCCGAGTTGCCTTTTGACTCGCTCCTATTCTGTTTGACTGTTTAAATTCAGTAGATATTTTAGAATCATGAAGTATCAACTACCGAAACATAATGCCTGAAATTCGTGGTCTTTATGTCATTCTTTCAAAATAACTTTTGAAATATTTTTTACACTGATTAAAACGTGGGTCAGATTGAGAAATTCAAAGTTGGAACACTTCATATAAATCAAACTGATAAATGATAAATATATTATGGCGATATACAAGTTGATTCACACACTAATAAAACAACATGCATTAAAAAAAACCATCGCGATTGATTCTAGATTAATAGGCAAGCGTTGTCGGCATCATTTTCTGATAACAAACCCGGCATCTGAAATTTAAAAACGAAATATATTTTTAAAAATTAACAAAATAATAGCATACGTTTTTAAAAGAGAGTTGCATAACTTAAGATTGCAAACACTTACAAAAACAAAAGCCTTCAAAAAACATGATATTTTAATTCAAAACTAATTACGAATAGTCATAACTAACCAAATGAATTACAGAGACTTGCAGCCTTTATTTATCACTCATTAAAAATCAGGTCAGAAGCAAATAATTTCATGGAACTGTAACATATATTTGATTAATATGATATGATAAAACATTAACCAAATAGATTCTCTAAGTGTATGAAATTACATAAATCGCCAAACAGTGGAAATAATGGCTCAGCATTTGATGAATAATTGTTAATTTTAATCATCATAATGTGTTCCATGGAATATCCATCACTGTATTATCACAATCTCTTTTAAACCAAGAGTGATGAACGAGATGATTAGACATACATACACTACAGTACAATCAAAGAAATATTAATTTTGTAAATGATAAATCGTGTTCATAAATCAGAGAAAATGATGAATACAACAACTGTTACGTTTAATAAATCCACCACAATGAAATTCAAGGCAGTAAGAAATCTTATTTTAAATGCTTCAAAATAGTGAACATTTAAACAATTTATAAAGATATGGACACATTTGTACATAAAGATATTAAAATATTTATTCATTATCAAATAAACTCCCGTTACTTAGTAGAGTGGCTTACATAATATACACTTCCCAACGCTGTCGAACTTAGTTAGCCATACACTTATTACACAACATACCAACTACCATTACACACCAAACAGAAACTTTCATATCAACAAAGTATACCACACAGTATAAATATTTGATGTGTGGAGCTACCTCCCCACCCCCACCCATCCCTGCCACCCACCCCATCTTCTCATTCTTTTTAAACGTTAATTAATACTTACCAAAATATGCATTCAGTATCTAGGTTGTAAGTAAGGCAAGTACCACTATGACCATATTCCAGGCTAGAAACTTATTCAGTGCTGGAATAGCGCCACTGTCCCCATTACCTAGAAATAAATAAATATTAATACGATATTTACTTTTTATGGTAACCGACATGAATAGCAAATTATTTGATTTGGAGCTTTCCCATATGTTTTCACCGAATGATAGTACTTTCATCAAAGTATTTGTAGACACAAATATCAAGAGGTAGAAAATTACCATGTAATTGTACTACTCAGAACCTTGAAAACATGTTAAAATTGATGAATACTTTTGTTGCTCCCCCTAACTGTAAAATTTGACAATGATAATTTTCTGTCAAACATCTCCATTGGAAATAGAGATTTCTCATTGACAATACTTATGTCAAACAAACGAGTTTAAAGATTATAACTTAATTAATGCAAGGGAATCTCTTGCATATTATGTTTAAAACTAAACCTTCTAAAAGACTTCTACAATTTCGACAGCATAAAAAATCCCCCATTATTAAATGTATACTGTGTCTTCATTAACGGGAATATGCAGAATTTATAGAAGCCATTAAATGGGGTAGGGTAGCAAAAGATGGGATTACAACATACAAGAGTATTGCCGTTCATGTGAACTGCTATGGTGTAATATTGTTGTACAGGCCGGCATAGGTGTAATTATATTTTATTGGAGAACAAAAGCAAGCGTATATTACAGCTGCATTTCCTTAACCCTGCACTAGCTGTAAACTAGCGTATTACTTTTTCAATCAGACAACCACTGAAACAACAAATTTACAGTTAAAACCGTCACAAATTTTCTAAAAGGTGAGTAAAGCACCTATAAACAAACATTTCTGTATGTTTGATGGGTCAGGAAATGTCATTTTCACCAACTCTGCATAGCACGGTCTCTCTATAAATGTGGGATTCCAAATATAGGCTTATCTGACAGACTGCTGTACAAAACGTGAGCGAGGCACTGTTCGTTATTGACAATGTCTGGAGCTTCGTTTTGCTCTCACAACTGATCTCAGCATTGTACTGCAATCGGTTTTAAACTGATGAAGCTCCTAACATCTTCAATTGCCCATAATGCAGTGTACAACAAGCTTTTCCTAAGGGAGATTTGCCATCATGTGTTATAACTTTATTTTAGAGAGGTTGCACGATGCAGGGTTGGTGAGAAAATGACTTTTATTGTGTCCCTGTAAGTTTGGTACTTACATTCACCGTCAGTGCAGGTTGCCACCTCACCACTCCATTTCTTATCCGTCATACAAGTTATCTCTGCATCTCCACATCGTTTAAAGCCAGAATCACAGGTGACCATCACCTTTGTACCACTTGTGACAGCAGTGCTGGACAGAGAGCCATTAGTTGGTGCCGTCAGTACAGGGCAATTAGTACTGCTAGAAGCTGAAAGATATAAACATAAACAAAATATCTGAATTTTGTAAAAAAAAAAAAATACAGCGAAAGTTAGAAACAACGACCAGTTGTATCACGAGAGACTTTAATGCCGCACAGAAGTACATGATTTCGAAAAGCTTTTTACTTCCTTAAGGGGGGTTTAGGTAGCTACGTTGTCTGTCCATGGATCTGTGCGATCATTCCCTCAAACGTGGTTGGCTCATTTAAAACGAAATTTGGTAATACATTTTTATGGTAATAGTGGTTATTATAACATTTTTAACGAGATATGTGCAAGGCATTGGCAAAAGTGACATAAACAATGTCGGTACAGTAGATCAAGTGGTAGATGTCCTCATGAAAAAAAATGGAATAGTCCATATATTCACTCTCACCACTGGTGGTGTCGTTTACAGTTGTCTATACACTACCTTTACTGGAGACAATTGGTTAAAGTCTGTCTGGTTCGTGTTATTCTGTCGCATATTGTGAATCTGAAAATATCAACAGCTTTATTGCTCAGTGATTTCTAATTTTAAGTATTAATATAACTGCATAATCTAACATATTATTTCAGCGTTAGTATTGACCTTCTAGTTGAGTACTTCATGGTGGATATTCCGTTTTCCTTATGTCGCCATATAATTCAGTTTCTACTTTCAACCAACCAATGTTTGACATGCACTTATGTATGACCTTCACCTTTCAACTTAAAAGCGTACTTGAAATTTTATTACATTAATCTAGCCACCTCAAGGCTCATTTACCTGATCCACAGCCTGTTGGCATGGTACCACTCCATACTCCATCAGTACAGGTTCTCGAAGCATCACCATCACTTAATGTCTCGCCAGTTGTAACGCAGGTTATAGCTACTATTGTACCACTGGTGAGTGTGTTATCAGGAGTCACTTTTACACCAGTTGGAATTGTCAGAGCAAGGCAGTTTCCGCCTGTATAAAGAGAAGGGAAGACTTAGTCTAGCTCTATGAATAACGTATAAGAAAACAAACAAATAATAAGACTGTAATCGAACATGAGGTAACTACATAGGAAATAAAAAGCAAATAGCGTTTTAAAATTTACATATGAAAGCGAGCAAGTTTCATATTAACACTAATCTTTTTCCAGGGAGATTTTTTGGTTAAAGTTTGCATACGTTTCGAAAAGAATGGTAAAAGTAAAGTAAGGGTAAAAAATCTATTTCGTTATTATTGTTCAGCTTGCTTGGCGTTTGCAACATTCGTGATACGAGTATTACATTGCATTACTATTAGCGATGATTGTTTAATCTATTAAAATAAAATAATGATGAAATTGGGAAATTGGGCTAAATGTTATGGGTACAATAGTACCGTCTGTTCATGAGATATTAACAGAATAGTGTCATTCATTTTAACGATATAGTGTACGGGAAGGTGAATGCCTAGTTACGTCATTCGCTAACTACATTCTAGTTATTCTATCTCTTAGGGCGCAAGTCTTTCCTGCATTTTGGTGGGCGCGAAGTTTTGTGGATCTTCCTGTACGTATTTTACCGTATATTAATTATAACTTTTCACGTTGTCTACTCTACAGGTTTTCGTAGAGTAGTCTGTTCATGACTATATTGCATCCCCCTTGCTACAGAATTTTCATTCGAAATATAGGCGATTTTACTTTTTGTTATATTATTATTATTATTATTATTATTATTATTATTATTATTAAACTTTATTTCGGGAAAGAAAAGAACGCAAACAGGCTCATAAACATCCCATAGATAAAAACTATACATAAAAAACAGCATTTTAAAACAAGTAAGACTTCAAAAAAGACAACCTGACAAATACACACATGAACAAATAAAAGCATTTAAAAATACAACAAATCTCTATACAGTTTACGAATCCCCGAATAGAGAATTGTATCGGAATTTAGCACTGCTGCAATTAAACTATTTTGACTGTTTCCGATACGTTCAAAAAAGTTGTACACCAATTTACGTCTAAGAGCCCCAAAAGTGGGGATTGTGTGCTGTACAAACATACGACTGGCACTGCAATCACGTGAGTAATCCATCAGAATGCGAAACGCATTGTTGTAACCAACTCTAAGGTTGTTAAGACACTTCTTATTGTACAATGACCACAGCTGTGAGCAGTACATATTCGAGCAAAAAGTTCTAAACAATGTAGCCTTAACCTCAATTGTATAGTGTGCAAACTTACGGAGTAAAGTATAGACTGGATAACCTGTAACTTTTGCATTCTAACACAGTCGGTTTAGGTATCGGTGATCTTTAGCACATATTGGTTTTGTATATCAAGTGTAACAAGTATACTAACCTGGACAGGTTTTTGTCCCGGCTTGGTCAGCGCCTGTTCCAAAGGGTATACAGAATCTGTTGTTAGCTGCATTGCTGTCTGCATTAGTTGAATCCAGAATTTCTACGCATACATGAGTATAAGCAGCACATTTGGTAATGTCGTCTAAAGTGATCGATGCTCCGAGACCTGGGATACTTGTAGCAGTGTCAGTAGTTGTCAGTGTTCCTGTGAGTCCTGTCACTTCCGTTTCAACTGATGGGGAAGCACCGTCACCGTTAGTGATATACAGTTTGACACCAGTCACTGCAATACCTCCATTAGTAGCGTCTTGGGTCAGGTCTACTGTAAAGGCGATTGTTGTTGCAGTGGCTGAGTAGGTTGTGGTAGCCGCATCGGTAATCGTCAAACCAGTCGCTCCTACATCTAAGATGGAAATAGAAAACATCGTGAAAAACTGTACATCTTACTACTGAAACGAGTTCGCTAAATCTGTCATACGACGATCATACTAGCAGTTTGTAAACTATTAGTTACGTCCAAGTTTTTTGAAAAATAAGGGCCTGTCTGGTTATGATTCAAATAAAATATATAGATTACACTTTGTGTCCTTTCATTTATCGTTCTTTAACTTAGTGACGATGAAAATGGATAATATCGAAATCCCAATAACTAGTAAGTATTTTCAGGAATACTAAATATCCAGGAGTAGAGTAAAGAGGTACAAACAAACAAATTTACAAATTATCCCAGACCTATTAGAACAATATGTATAAATCCTACATGAAATCAATTTTTTTCAACATTTAGATTATCCTTCACAGTCGGAACTCAAGTTTTAGGAACCATCTTCCAAAACGGTGAAACTATAGTTTTTCAGATTGTGGTTCTTACCTGCGGCTTTAACAGACGTCAAAAGGTGCAATACAATGCAGAGACATACTATCTTCACCCTGGTGAAATTGAAATGAACCCCGTTACTACTGGCTGGTATTTACTAATTACATTTACCTGACATTCACAGTGTTACCTTGTCACTTGCAATAACTTGAAGATTCTGTTTCATTTAATAAACATGTGTAGTTAAATTCAAAGAAGTCAGCAAACTAATTATGATCATGGTTTGATACCACTTATTCTGGAAAAACTGTTTACCAATATAACACATAAATCATTGCTTTGACAATATTTCAGCATACCTTAATTGCTAAAGTGATGACGTTATATTGTATCAAAAGCACGTCTACAACTTAGAAAAATGAAGTTTAGCCCAAACTAGGGCCAATATTATTCAACACGCTGTTTAATGTAGATGTCGTGGATAAAAACGACGGACAAATTTCATACAACAACTAAGATAAATTTCGGAGTCCATTAACAAACAAACAAACAAACAAACAAACAAACAAACAAAAATTTTGAAATAGAGGTCAAAATGGTATCAAAATTAAGCCATTTTAGAATCCAATATGGCTGTCAAATACTGTCTATGGGAAAATTAAAAATGGGCGACTTGCTTGAAAATAAGTCGGTGGATCTACAAAGTTCTGTTGTTATTTCCAATGAGTCAAAAGCGAGCTTCCATATCACAAAGTTTTGAGAAATTTTTCGACCTTTCCTTTTCATTGAAAAGCTGGCATCTAATTTCTACCTTGACTTGTCCGTTTCCCACATTACGAGTTCAAAACTGTTTTTATTCCTTGGTAGAGTTATACAAAACTATCTGTTTGATGCAATAGCACACATGTTTAGCGTGTTCGCGGGGCGCGTTGACGATGTAATATATCAAACATCGACTAACCAGTGGCGTGTATCCGAGAATTTCAGTAATGTGCGTAGTATCAAACGACTGAACGTCGTGACATCTTGGTTTTCGATCCTTCCCAGAGCGGAATCCTGCACATACGATACGTATCGTGTAACTTTGACATTTTAAATACCCTGGAAGACGATCTTCAAACAAATTGTTTGAATGGAATGCTTAGTGACAATCAAGCTTACATTTCCCCGATATGTGCTCGACACTCATTTCCTAAGATTGACAGATGACACTAGCCCCATTTACACGTAGGTCGTCCTACCTGAGGCAGTCCCAAGTCCTACCTGAGGTAGGATAGGTTTGTGTCTACACGTACACGTAGGAAGGTTGCGGCGTAGATGTCCGTCCTATGTACTGTCAGGACGGAGTCAGGAGGGTTTCAGCAAACCTCTCAAAGGTGTCCTAAATCAGGACGGTTTCAGGACGTGCTTTCGTCTACACGGGCTTCAAACTATTCTGAATCCTACCTCACGTAGCATTTGTGTGCCGTGTAGATGGCAGGGAACATTGATAGGTCATGTTATCGGAATCACTTATCTCAATGAAGTCTAGAATAGAGCATTTACTGGGAGGTAAATAAAAAGAGTGACGCAGTTTGTCCTGTGGTATTTGGTCTACTCGAAGACAAGGGGGTAAATTAGAGAATGTTCTTTGTCTATCTGTGGTTTACTCTACGATCATCGGCTTGGAAAACACAAACATATTCCTCATCTAAAAGAGGATAATTCGTTCACGGAACCAGATACGAGGCCGTCACAAACCTGGGCAAGAAAGCCTATAAATTTAATTTGCTGGTATGAGCTGCGTTTTGTATGATCAGTATGTTGTAAGTCCGTTAACATTCCGTTAAATTGTGACTCATAGGCACTCACTAGTCGTAAACAATGTAAACAGTTTTGTTAAAAATTGATTTTCGGTATATTTTAGACAAGGTATTCGCACTGTGTGACGCTATCAGATTCTACACTCTGCCCCATTTTAAAGCTAAAACTTTTGGAAACCCATTAATAAAGTCCAAATATGGCGATTGCTAATGTTAGGGAAATATTTGTGATATCATTTGCCGTATTGTATTAGAATTTGCAACGACAGTAACCTCTCAATTTCTGTCTTTCCCAAGACACTGAACCTGTCTAAAACTGATTGTTTTTCCTGAAAGTAACCACCGATCCCCTTCATCCCCCAAAGAAATTTGAAAGTACAGCAAAATACTTGTAATGTTCAACTGGCACCGTAAACTCGTTGAAGAGATATCGATATGAAAAATGAAAAATGAAAAATAAAAAAAAATAAGGTTACACAGACTGTGAGACCAAAACCACTTTGACGTTATGTTGGAAATGGAAAACTCAACAGTACAAAAAGCAATGCCTTAGCACCCCGTCCAACCCCTGCCAAACTCAATTGCGTTTCGCCACAAGTAAATACATGGCAAACCGTGCGCAGTGAGCTTCGTAACTTTAAAGCAATGGACTTCCCCGTACTTTTCTAATTCAATGCATGTTTCTCCTTTTCATCCTAGTTCTATAATATTGATGTACGTGCCGTTTTCATTTACGTCACCACACAAAGTATTCATGGTAGCAGACAAACCACTAGATGGCTACACATACAATTTTACATAGGTACAACGAAATGTGGACCATTGCGCCACAAAATATCATAATGTAATAAATGTTGCTCACCTGGAAGCCATGTTTACCATGTAGACAGATACACGAGGTAATGCTAAAAGTTGCGGTTGAATTTGTATGTTATATCCACTACTTCAGTATCGACACACCTTGAATAATTGCAATTTTGATCTATTTCATTGGTTCAAATGCAAGATGACGTCAACTGACGTCATAGTTTCCATGGCAATGTTATTTGTTTACAGAAAAATGCATGTTGTTAGCAACAATAATTTTGGTAACCAGGACTGAAGGAATTTGACATGCGTGCATGCCATTCTATCGCATGCATACAAAGCTTGTTTTCACCAGACATTAACTATTATAGGACAAAAGGAGAAGACGGTATTAAGATAGATGAGCGTCCTGGTCTGACAATGTAATCTTTCTAATTTTATGTCTCTTTTTGTTTCTCTAGAACTTTCTCAACCCTATATCTGTTACGATTTATCACCGGGTTTTTTTCTGTCTTGCTTTTTGTCTCTTTGTTTCTTTCTACCCGCTTGTCTTCCTTGCCATCCATCAAATTCAGAATGTTTATGCCTGAAGATATACCTGGGGCTTTTGTTCATAGACACGCTCGGGTGGAATATTGATTTACCGTTTTTAGAATCTAACAATGAGCTACAGATCAACAGTACAACTGCCTCATCATCCTTGTAAAATTGGTGTCCGAAACCCATGTACTGTCATATTTTTTAAGTATTTATAATAATAGTTCAATTAAATTCAATTTAAAAGAATAAATTTTACAAAATTAAAAAAAAAGAAGTAGTAAAAATTAAAACTCTAAAAAAAAATAATGTTCCCGATTCCAATAATGTGTTGTCTGGGCTTAATGTTTCAATTCAACACTCATGATGGTGCAATCAACCCTGTGTTAAGGATTGGTAATATCCACGTTTGACTTATACACGCTAGCTCATATCGTGTACATTTTTATACGTTATCAACTGGTTAAACCAGTGGATATACCATCCCGAGGAGTGGTATATTGTCTAAGTATATCATACAGCACACATCTTCTACTTAATGGATGTCTCTTGGACAATTTTCGTCGGATATGTGCAACCTTATTAGGCCGCGCAAAGTAATGATTTTGTTTGACGTCATATTAGATTTGCAAAACCTAGTAGGCTCTCCAGTGACTTCTAAAATATCCCTACCACAACAGTCGTATAACATGTCCCTTTTAATTGACGTTTGGCAGAATAGTAGTGCACTGAAATGTGAGATTTTCAACTCTGATTTCGGCTTGAAGCACTCACTCTGCACACTTGATGTGTGTTGGACACAAGCGTATCACATATATACAGACTATATCCAATTATCAAGTTATTCACCTCTTGCATTGTGCGATTTCTTTAAAGAATGAATACACCTATGACAAATGCCAAAGTAAAAAAAGGTAAATGGGAGATATCTTTCACTAACACACAAACACATGTATTTCCGTATATCATATCACACCTTCTATTTGCATTCAATCCTTCCTCTAGTATTCATATTATTGTCTTTGCACCTTTACCTAGCTGAAATACAAGACTATAGTTTGGCGTAAATAGCACACTGTATGGAATTGAGTAGACCACACTGGTGAAATGAATTAAGTGGTTTACAAATGCAGTTTGAAAACAAGAATCTAATATGTGTGTGATCGATCCATGTAACATGTTCCCTTTCTATGCTGTTTTGGGGCAGGCAGTTCTTGCTAAATCAGTGGAATACATTTGACAGACACTCTGACAGGGAGACAGACTGAGTCAGAGTGAGTGAGTGAGTGAGTGAGTGAGTGAGTGAGTGAGTGAGTGAGTGAGTGAGTGAGTGAGTGAGTGAGTGAGTGAGTGAGTGAGTGAGTGACTGACTGACTGACTGACTGACTGACTGACTGACTGACTGACTGACTGACTGACTGACTGACTGACTGACTGACTGACTGACTGACTGACTGACTGACTGACTGACTGACTGACTGACTGACTGACTGACTGACTGACTGACAGACAGACAGACAGACAGACAGACAGACAGACAGACAGACAGACAGACAGACAGACAGACAGACAGACAGACAGACAGACAGACAGACAGTCAGTCAGTCAGTAATTTGTATTCAACAGGTTTCAATTGTATTTCCAGTTTCACCATAACATATTTCCCCTTTCAATAGATACAAGTGAACTCATGTCTGACGTTAACACTACATTACACGATCATAGATTTGACAACCACCTGTAGAGGAAATCTACAGCTGTGTGGAAGCCAGAGTCATCCAAATCTAACAAAAGCTATACTCATATATTGATGGGAATGAAAACTCAACAAAATTTGGAAATATGTTGTTGTTTTTCAAGTCATATATTCAATGTCCAAACAGTAAAACACACAGAATCGCAGACTTCGGTCATAACTTTTTTGGGCACAGACATCATTGAATTCGTATACAGACAGCACAAAACAGTGTTTTTACTTTCAAATGGGCCAAAAGGAAGTTTCCATATCGCAAGATGTAATAGCTTTTAATAGCTTTTAAGACCTTTCATTGTCAGTGGAAATCATCTCGAGGTGCATTCTACATTAACTTGTCCTTTTGCACTGATACTAGTACGAAAATATGTTTGGCACGTCCCCGGGGCACGTTGCTGATGATGTGATAAATGAACTATAATCATGTGCAAACACGAATTACATGTATTAAAAATGTTGTTGAAATAATGTTTAAATGGTCTGATATACACAACAGGATGCTCGTTGTTCAGTGATTAATATTTCCATATTTAATAATTGTTTGTTTTTTGATAAAAACAAGAACGACTACTGGGTTATGACCGACTTCCAGGCTACTAGCTAGGTGGCATATGTCCTAGCCCTTCGGTGACTTATAGTGAAGTTTGTAACGCGGCGTCTGTGTGTCGTGTTGATTAAAACTAATAACAATAATTTAAGTATATGTATCCTTTGCACACCATTTCGAGGCCAGTTTGAATTGAACTTTTAAAATAAAGATGTTAAAAACAGTCATCGAAAAAGATGGCTCTCAAAAAAATAATGATCTTATCTATAGCTATGGCTGATAAGATGACTCTATAATGAGAGCCTCGGTCGAAACATGGCAATGGGACGTTCACTGCTCGATGGATTGTGGTTTCTGACCGACAGCGCGTCGTCCGACGGGATAGTCTCAAGTCATGACCGCAGTATTTTTAACACATGAATATTATGCAGTTGGACGGTGTCTTGAATTTCGATCCTTTCCTTACCGGAACCTTGCACATTCGATATGTATCGTCTATCTTCAAAATATCCTGGAAGATGATCTTTAAGAAACTGTAGGGCGTTCTGTTTATGTTTACTCGTAATTAAGCTTATACTGGTTTCTCCGTTATGTGATCACACTTGTGCTGAGCTTGGCAGGACATATTACCCAAGGCATTCTGCAATGTTTGTGCGGAAAAGTAATCAAATCTCACTATTTCTCGCGCGGTTTTCTGATAATTTTCTTTTCCACGTTGCAATTGTAAACCTACATCTTTTCGCGACTAGAAGATTGTTCAGTCTTATTAGATTAATTTTTTAGCAATTACCAGACAGGTACACTCTGTTCATGTACAGGTAAGGCACTACATGCACTTATTTTTGCGGGTTTTTTTTTTATTTTCCAACGAAATAAGCCAATTTGAAAATAAAAGTATTTAGCCAAACTTTCCAGGTTTACAATATTTATCAGAGAGACAACTACTGATGATAACACATACGATTTTGATGCAGATACAACTTAAGTGTTTGGACCACTACGCCCAAAATTTTGAAATGAAATAATTTGTGCTCACCTGAACGCCATGCTTACCAGGTTGACAAAGGCACGAGGTGCTGATAAACGTTGCGGCTATAATTATTGTATGCGCTATACTCCGTTCAGTAGCGATACAATTTGAATGATTAGGATTTTCGTCGTTTTCATTGGTTCAGGTGAAAGATGACGTCAATTAATGTCATGGTTTCGATGGTGATGTTATGTGTTTACAGAAACAGACGTTGTTAGCAACGATGGGTAGGTTAAACAAAAATACTGCTAAAGAAATAATTGGAAATTCTGAAATTGCAAGTTTGTACGGTATGTTGAGAGCCATGGTCTCCCCATCCCCCTCCAGAATCACGGTTCCTTTGTTAACTATCTCATTCCGTATGTCTGGTGTCTTTAATTCATACACCAGTCCAACTGGCTTTCAAATCTATATTTTTTTGTGTACCTGTCTGTCTCCTACGTCACCATTTTAGAAAATCTATGGTCAGCAGAGAGAGAGAGAGAGAGAGAGAGAGAGAGAGAGAGAGAGAGAGAGAGAGAGAGAGAGAGAGAGAGAGAGAGAGAGAGAGAGAGAGAGAGACAGAGACAGAGAGACAGAGACAGAGACAGACAGACAGACAGACAGACAGACAGACAGACATGACAGATTATATATATATATATATATATATATATATATATATATATATATATATATATATATATATATATATATATATATATATATATAAATCATATATATTCGCCTCATCAGTCGTGTGTAATGGATGCCAGAACCCGCATGTACGTATAATGCAGCAGCCGGCCTCAACAGTGATATAGGAGTTGTATTATAGAAAGCCTAAAACTGATGGTTATATATTCCACTAATGTACACAAAACATTATGGGGATACTCATCACTCCAAATTGAGATTGATACGACAAGGGGTTACACAGGTCGGGGTGGTTTGAAGTCTGGCTAGTGGGGTAGATGCGTTCATCCATGAAACGCCAGTCACGATCTCCTTAACAAATACAGTTTTCTCTCAATAGAGTTGGCGTTCAAAAGTAAAACTTTGCCAAAGTCTAACAGCTGAATGCAATAGCAAAAGAAAGCAGTGTCGTGTTGAGGACGGTATTCGACGAATTCCTCAAATGTTATTTTGAGTGATTTTCTATGTCGACTCAGTGTTGTTATCATGTTGTTGTCTTAAATTATTTCATGGTTCTCTTTGAAGATTTTGAAACTATTGTAAAGTCGACCGTCATTCTGTTGTCAAAAATTGATAAAAATCGCCTCGTAAAACTTGACCAGTTTAAAGTAAAATAAAATATAAGACCGAAATAATAAAATAAAAGACCGAAGCTTGGTTTTGTTGAATCAAAGAGTTTGTGCAGGACTAAAATTTTGCAACTGGGTTAGGTGCTAAGGGGCCATGGGGTACCCTAGAATCAACCACACGTTAGGTAGACCGTTGAAGAGATCGGCGTTTGTTGTCAACAAAACTATCAATCAATTGAGTACAGGTGTTACCGACCATGATTATCCGAGGCAGACACTGCCGATTCCGAACTAAATAATGCAATGATTGATTATAGTTATCATTTCCTCTTAATAATGCCCAACTTATAAGCCCTCTCAGACACTGCTTACAAACATTACCATATCATTTATAAAGAGATTATAATAATGGTTCACAATTAAATTAAAATTACATCAAACAGTAGTATGTGTCGTTATAACACTGATATACATCAAGGTAGATGAAACGCTGAACAATTTGATGTTATATCATCTAATTTGTAAATCTCATTAGCTATGCAAATTAGTTACGTAATATGCAAGCCACACCAATCATATTGTACATATGAGTGATAGTATTGAAAAAAAAGATGTCCACCAAGGTTGATACAAATCTAAACAACATATGATGATATATCCCCCAAGAGGTATATATGATTAATTATGCAAATTAGTAAGATATATGCAAGTCACATCCTTTTTAGCTGTAGGGTATATATCTCATGACGTCATAGCTATTTCCTCCTGTTAGATAAAATTAAGTAGCATTCGTTGTGCAATAATCATCATTAAAATACATGGTTACACCAACAAGCAGATTACCGGATATGCCTGTTACAGATCCTTTGCAGATCCTGCAGTGAGAGTGTGGAACAGGTTGTATTACATCATATGTAAATTTAGAGGTGTGTACTCACAGACCTGTGGCACAGGTATGTATACAGCTTTGCAGTTTCTGAAGGTACAAATGGCTGTAACCAAATGACTAATATAACTATGTACGCACAGATGTTTCAGCGTTGAGTGTACAGTGCTGTTGTGGGGTCTGTAAGTTATGTAAGAATTCAGGACTGTAACAGGTCTGATTAACATAATGTCTAAGTATTTGTATTCTAACAATTTTCAGTGAATATATTGTGGCTGCCTGATCAACAAGTAATACTCCAAGTACAACTAGTACACTTTTAACATGGTGACAGATTCCAAACAGAGCTTTTTCTCAATATTTAAACTTGCCACTACACTACCTACAGATAGTATTAACATTTAATAAGTAATTGACCAATTTTTAGTGAATATATCTGGGGTCATTTGAGGGGAAAAAAATTGTCCCAGTTGCAGCGAGTACAGGTTTAACCCTTGACCTAAAGCTATGAATCACAACCTTTGAATGAACATTAACTAGTACAGAGTACATATCACCAATTCAGAAAAGACCACAGGTTGGTGGAAAACAAATACTACGTCTTCGCTAACCTTGTGAGTACCTGGACTTTCATGGATGAGCTAATTTCGGAAACAGACAAAATATTTCTTATTCAAAACAACTCAGTGAACTGGAATGCAATGGCGCGCCAGTAAGGTCTATGACTCCCTGGGCCTAGTTACCTTCCAAAATATCCCTTCAGGGGTCAAAGCGAGTTCACTGAGTTCACTGATCAGCTCACCAGCTTTCTAATTAGTTGTAATAAGATACTGTATATAAAGTGGATTTTTTTGTGTATTTTTAGTTTTGTTTCGTTCTCTTTGGGAAAGGGAAAATTGGAAATTCGTACTAAACACTAAATATATGTAAGTACGGGGACGTTATATATTTCACCAATTGATTCTTCCCATTTATAGTTGTGATATTATTAAGGACTGGTCTAGTGGTGGTGCTGGTGGGTGGAAATGCTTGTGGAATGATTGGCTGTGGAGCTGGTGATAACACTGCATACAGACATGTTACACATACCACAGCTCTGAAATCATGCCATAATATCAGCATGATCTGTAATCTGAATGTTGAGCATTTATCAGTGCTGTGTGTATAGTAAAGAAACACATAAACTATCAGGCCAGTTGACATTGACAGAGAGAGAGGGGGAAGAGAGAGAGAGAGAGAGAGAGAGAGAGAGAGAGAGAGAGAGAGAGAGAGAGAGAGAGGGGGGGGAGGGGGGGCTGTCGGACGGACGGACAGACTTAAAGACATACACTACAGTCAGTCAGTTAGTTAGTCAGTCAGTCAGTCAGTCAGTCAGTCAGTCAGACAGTCAGACAGACAGGCAGGCAGGCAGGCAGGCAGGCAGACAGGCAGGCAAATCTATGTAGGTCAACTATTAGGTCATGCGGAGGTAATTACTTGGTTGTTGTGTGTATTAGAAAAACATCTTCCACCAAGCAATCATATCAAAACAAATGAATATTTCATAATCGATATACCAAAATGCACAGGTGAAATCACATTGGTTTAAAGCGTCGATCTTGACATGTATTCGTTTTGTTAACTTTCAATTCCTGTTCCTAGCCAACCACGTGTATCGTACCTGGAACTTTACTGTTTTTTTCAATATGTTCTGGAATTTTACTTTGAGTGCTTCATTCAAATCCCATTAACTATGCAAATTAGTTATGTAATATACAAGCCACACCAACCACATTGTGCATATGAGAGATAGTATTCAAGCGAAATGTCCACCAAGGTTGATACACATCTAAGTAGCAAATGATGATACAAGAGGTACATATTATTAATTATGCAAATTAGTAAGATATATGCAAGTCACATCCTTTATAGGTGTAGGGTGTATGTCTCTTGTTTTCATAACTATTTCCTCCATGTTGGATAAAATTAAGTATCATTCATTGTGCAATAATCATCATTAAACTAAATAGCTACACCAACAAGCAGATTACCGGATATGTCTATAGCAGGTCCTTTGCAGATCCTCCAGTGAGTGTGGAACAGGTTGTGTTACATCATATGTAAATTTAGAGGTGTGTACTCACAGACCTGTGGCACAGGTATGTATACAGCTTTGTAGTTTCTGAAGGTACAAATGGCTATAACCAGATGACTAATATATCGATGTACGCACAGATGTTTCAGCGTTGAGTGTACAGTGCTGCTGTTGGGTCTGTAAGTTAATGTAAGATTTCAGGACTGTAACAGGTCTGATTAACATAATGTCTAAGTATTTGTATTCCAACAATTTTCAGTGAATATATTGTGGCTACCTGATCAACAAGTAATACTCCAAGTACAACTAGTACAGTTTTAACATGGTGACAGATTCGAAAAAGAGCTTTTTCTCAATATTTAAACTTGCCACTACACTACCTACAGATAGTATTAACATTTAATAAGTAATTGACCAATTTTTAGTGAATATATCTGGGGTCATTTGAGGGAAAAGAATTGTCCCAGTTTCAGCTAGTGCAGGTTTAACCCTTGACCTAAAGCTATGAATCACAACCTTTGAATGAACATTAACTAGTACAGAGTACATATCACCAATTCAGAAAAGACCACAGGTTGGTGGAAAACAAGTACTACGTCTTCGCTAACCTTGTGAGTACCTGGACTTTCATGGATGAGCTAATTTCGGAAACAGACAAAGTATTTCTGATTCAAAACAACCCAGTGAACTGGAATGCAATGGCGCGCCAGTAAGTTCTATGACTCCCTAGGCCTAGTTACCTTCCAAAATATATCCCTTCAGGGGTCAAACCGAGTTCACTGATCAGCTCACCAGCTTTCTAATTAGTTGTAATAAGATATTATAAAATGTATTTTTAAGTATTTTCAGCTTTGTTTTGTTCTCTATGGGAAAGGGAAAATTGGAAATCCGTTCTAAAAACAAAATACGTAAATAAGGAGACACTATATATTTGACCAATTGATTCACACCATTTATAGTAGTGATATTATTAAGGTCTGGTCTAGTGGTGGTGCTGGTAGGTGGAAATGCTTGTGAAAGAGTTGGCTGTGGGGCTGGTGGTGATACTGCATACAGACATGTTACACATGCCTGTGAATACAGCTCTGAAATTGTGCCATATTTCAGCATGATCTGTAATATGAATGTAGAGCATTTGTGTGTATAGTAAAGAAACACAAACTATCAGGCCAGTTTACAATGACAGACAGACAGACAGACAGACAGACAGACAGACAGACAGACAGACAGACAGACAGACAGACAGACAAACAGACAGACAGAGACACACAGAGAGGAGACAGACAGACAGACAGACAGACAGACAGACAGACAGACAGACAGACAGACAGACAGACAGACAGACAGACAGACAGATCTATGTAGGTCAACCATTAGGTCATGCGGGGGTAATTACTTGGCTGTTGTGCGTATTAGAAAGACATCTTCCACCAAGCAATCATATCAATCGAAATGAAATATTTTATCATCAATATACCAAAATGAAGTGGTGGAATAACGTATTACTGTTGGTTTTATTTAAGTGTCGATCTTGACATGTATTCGAACAGGAAGCAGGTTAAAAATTATTAACTTTCAGTTCCTGTGCCTAGCCTACCAGGTGTATCGTACCTGGAACTTTACTGTTTTTTTCGATATGTTCTGTAATTTTTATTTTGAGTACTGCAATGCCCATATCCTGATTTAGAATGCTTTGGGATTATATTTTGTTATCATCTCAGGAACAAACATGAACAGACATGTTGTATCCTGTCTATTATATGTGATAAAACGAAGCAATGGTACTCAGGAGAAACACGGCTATCCATCAAACTACACCTTTAGAGATTTGTCTATAAAAGTCATTTTCCCATCGGACTTTCGTTACTCTATTGACAACGGAAAGCTTTTAGTATAATTAAGTTCTCGCCTGATTCGTGATTCATAAATAAAAGGTCAAAGTTTGTCATGTTGAGGTCAAAGGTTGCAACTTTGAGCCGTACCAGGATTGTGTATTGTCATGGAAATTACCACTTTCTTTCTTTTCATTATCTTGCCGACTTAAACACTTTGCCTGAAGAAATAACGATACCAAACTGGATTGTCCTTGACACGATTGACCTCACGATTCCCACACAGATTTCCGTTGTACAACCAGTGACAAGTAAGCATTTACAAGCGGAACTTATTGCAAACGAATTGGAGTAATAACACTTGGCACAGTATGTTGGAAGTACAGAGACTGGGTATTACATTTCATGGTTTGATAACAACAGTTTTATGGCCTCCTTATAATAGTTCACATTTACAAACAAATATCACTTTCCCAAGATTTTTATATACAATCAAAGAAGCCATAAAACTGTCCTTACTACCCATGAAATGTGACACACAGTCTCAGTACTTACAACATGCTGAGCGAAGTCTTATCAATCCAACTCATTTGTTTACTTTCTCTGTTTGCGACAGGTTTCCCCTGTAAATGTTTGCCTGTCGCTGGTTGTATACCCCCTCTGTGAAAAGAGTACTTCGACTGTTTACGATTTAAATATGTGAACAACAACTTATGGAAGTACGGAATGAACATTTTGCTGAAATAAAATTTATTTTCAAAGCTATCGATTCTAAATTATCATAGGAGTCTTGACAACATGCTCAGCACCATGGTGTAGCTGGAGCCAATTTATTTTCATACTGCAATATTATGGGAGTTCACCGTGTGTTTGGATCAACCGAAATGGCACTCCTTAGCTCTGTTCTCTACCATCAACCATATATGGCCTATCACCTAAATATTTTTGCATTGTCTACTTATAACATATTGCTAAATTTTCGGAATACTTATTCAGTGAAAAATCAATTCTGTAATGTTTTATGAAGAATTTTAATTCTTGTTTTCTCTTGTCCCTAGATTCGTATAAATGGTGATACTCTATCTGTCGGCCGGTCTATCTCTCTATCGGTCAGTTGGTCTATCAGTCTTTCGTTCCACCTGCAACTATCTGTGGTTAGTATGTTTCTTTTCTGATTGTCTCTCAGTCTGCTGTTTTCTGATATTCCGGTGCCTCACGCTGTCCATCTTACTGTTTATGTATCTAGATGTTTGTCAAAATATTGACGTTCCAGGTGAGCAAATTTGAATTTATATCATATAGTGTACAAGTTTGAAAATGTCTTAATAATATGAAACTGCTTGTAAAC
>NC_135565.1:13422208-13459708 GCF_964340395.1 Glandiceps talaboti
GATAGATAGATAGATAGATAGATAGATAGATAGATAGATAGAGAGAGAGAGAGAGATAGATAGATAGATAGATAGATAGATAGATAGATAGATAGATAGATAGATAGATAGATAGATAGATAGATAGATAGATAGATAGATAGATAGATAGATAGATAGATAGATAGATAGATAGAGAGAGAGAGAGAGAGAGAGAGAGAGAGATAGATAGATAGATAGATAGATAGATAGATAGATAGATAGATAGATAGATAGATAGATAGATAGATAGATAGATAGATAGATAGATAGATAGATAGATAGATAGATAGATAGATAGATAGATAGATAGATAGATAGATAGATAGATAGATAGATAGATAGATAGATAGATAGATAGATAGATAGATAGAGAGAGAGAGAGAGAGAGAGAGAGATAGATAGATAGATAGATAGATAGATAGATAGATAGATAGATAGATAGATAGATAGATAGATAGATAGATAGATAGATAGATAGATAGATAGATAGATAGATAGATTAAGCTTGATCGGTACAACACAATTTTTGTTGTTTGGCCTTATAATAAACTATTTATATGATATACGAACTCTTGTTGAGAACTCTACCAGTTATGTCATGTAATTCGAAAGGTTTGAGATGTTGCAATAACATAAGTATGTTTCAGTATGAAACAAATATAACTACAATATGTAATACGTAGTAATGTTACTACATCCACTATGGTGACCCTGGGTTGCTAATGCTGAAAATAAATCAAAACGCCTCGGGAAAACGATATATATACATCCTCAGCAGAACAGTAGGGCGCCCTCTATGACGTATTATGTAATGAGTATGTAAAGTTTGTCAGCTGCCTACCTAGCAATCCATCTCTTACACGTGTTTCAGAGCCGTCAGATCAACTTTAAGAATCGAGTTTGTACATGTTGAAAACACCCTCCCTGTAGAAGGGAATCTCTTGTCGTGTATTGAAACAGTGCAAGTGTACAGCACCACCTCTCGTTCTAACATTGGTCGGAGTCATGGTAAAGTCGATTCGAACCAACAACCCATGTACAGGATACACTAGTACTTCGGCCATACTAAATCGCCTTTAAAAATAATTATTCCAACTTTTATAATCAATATTATCTGATTTTGTACTTTGAAATCAATTTCAGAAGATATAGTTTGATGTTAAGTCACAAGGCCACCGACCCCATTATCTACAGTATTAAAATAAAGATACAGAAAATGACCTAAAGACTCTAAGCTTCTTGGTCTTACTATCTCAAGAAAGTATCCATACCAACGGAAAAACTGTGCACAGTTACACGACAGACCCATGAGCTTATCGCTGTAGTAAATGTCCTATAAAATAATCACCCATCAAAATTATCTTCGAACATTAGCAGCGTATACATTTGGCTTTACCTAGTACGCCGTAACTGGCGCCCTCACACATCGGTAAGGGTGGAACGACACGACGTACGTATCTTGCAGTCTAGCTCATACCATACGATACAGATACAGTGGCCATATGGATGAGGATGGGTAATGTATTTTAGAAGTCAAGGTTAAACAACATAGACCACGTCTGTGTTTGTAACAATACATTCCAAAAAGATTTTTTTTAAATGTGTTTAAATTTTACACACTTGTCAGTCTTTTGCAAAGTATCGAGTTACAAACAAGGACTTGGTATATGCTGTTTCATGTTGATTTTTCAAGAAGGAAGCCATGATAATTTTTTTTATAAATTAAGACTAAAAAAATACCCACTGCTCATCCATATGGATACTTCAATGTGTGAAGCGGATTTCTCCTCATATTGGTGTGGCGAGCTTCTTGACATGATAACACCAAGACATGTCTCAAGACATGCCACAGTTGCTTGTGGTCTAATATTCTATTAAGGATGGTCGTAATACAAAGATAGTAATACAAATATTCAACTAATTACCATCACCGGTGTGATAAAAAACGTTTTTGATGCGATTTTTTTTATGTTAGGCCACAAGCGACTGTGCTCTGGGCTAAAGTGTAAAAGTGACAAGCGAGATACACATCACAGAACTGAGACTATACTAAATACTAAGAAATGACATTAAATTCCTAGGGTGAAAATTTATACAGATATTCGTTCAGCCATAAATGACAGACTTCCCCTGTAGACAAGACAGGTTACCATGGTTACTAGTACTCTGAGTACGAGTCGGATTATGGGATATTTGAAATCGGGTTATGTTTCCATGGACGACAATTACTTATAGTCAAAGACTAAAAGGTTACCCCCCCCCCACACACACACACACACACATCGTAGGTTTGGTCGGTTGGTTGGTTACAGCGATGTCAACAATGAACACTCCAAAGAATAGTGTACACGCCTTTTACTGTCAACATATTAATATTAAACGGAACATAAATACTATCAGTTAGTCTCTAGGCAACCCGGGAATGACCTGGGCTATCTTTCTCCCCACCTACGGTGACGTCAATACTCAGATTTTCAATGTCGTTCTATGGGAGGCATTCACAAAATTTCGAAACTAATTTTTAAAAAAAATAAAGGAATAAAACATAATTTTTTTTCCACTGAAAATTATTTTGTGAAACTGTTGAACTAATTTTTTTGTATTCATGTGTGGAGTGTGACCGCGAAACTACACAAGATGTCTGTTTGCTGTGTTCTCTCAGCCTGTACGTCCTATTAATCTGTGTACTTTGGGTTAATTGATAACGCGATATTTGCTGTTGAATGTACTATCTGCCCCCTCCCCTCCCTAGAAAAGGTAACTATACTAAGTGTCTCGAAAGTTGCAATATAATTCCGTGTTCTACGCATTTTGCAAATTAATGGGCACGCTCGTATGCTCTGCTTGCAAAAGTGAAACTTCAGACAAGTAAATGTGTATCGCAGCAGTGATGACGAAAATGTCATTGTTTGCCACAAGGGGGCGTGGCAAACCATATAATGTCATACGATAGTGAGTAATTCATAGACTGGACGTGCACACCTGAGCGTGTTATATGCCCGGGTCATATTTTTATGACGAATCATTATCCTGTCAATTGGTGGTAAAATCACCCACATGTACAGTTTTGATTGACTTCCTTGAAACTTTCCACATTGTTGCATCTACATACGTTGTTGTCGCGCCATCGCTTTCCTAAACAATGGGTACTTGGATCGGACACGTCCTACCGGGAACCTTTTTCTTTACGTTCGGTTTATACTGGGCAATCAGATCATCTTACCGTTTGATAGTTGGCAATTCGACTAAACACCAGAATGGAAAATCAACGGAGCCTATCATTGTCGGGAAATGGAAACAGCGAGTTGGAAAACTAAGGAGATTTTCTGCCGAATTTTGGGAAGGCGTCGTGATAATATGTATGTGCGTCATTGGAGTGATTGCTGAGCTACCGCCTAAGGACAGCTTCCCATACCGACATTTCGTCATGTTTAACGACGATGAACCAGGACGACCATTTATCTGGGGAAATAAATGGCAGCACGCTACGATGTATACGTTCTTTGGAATTTACGGAGTTGTACTCGTTCTAGCACGTACATGTGTTACTGGTCTCCGTATCCACGAAAAAATCTTCCTCGCGTTGGCTTTCTTTGTGGAAGGTTTACTTTTTTATTTCCACGTACATGGACGGTCTAGTCTTGATATAACCATTCACTACATGCTTGTTATTACGATATTCTTTAACTGTATTATTGCAGCCGCCGAGAACTGGAAAGGAGACGACGTTCTTCTTCCCTTTATGACAGCATGTTGCGGTATGCTACAAGGATCTTGGTTCTGGCAGACCGCCTTCACCCTTTATCCCCCTCATGGAAATAAATGGGATCAAGAAAGTCATGCAAACGTTATGTTCGTAACGATGGCTTTTGCTTGGCATCTCGCAGCCAATATTTTTATAATCGCAGGTGCGTACGGTGTCGTTTCGTTATGTCTCCGCTCAAAGGGCATCTATAGTGTCCCTTACTCGCACGTTGGTGACAATGAAGAAGATGAAGAAACCGAGTTCTCGCTGATAGAGAATGCCTCCGACGACCATTAATACGTGAATACCACCATACAATATTTCTATTACAATAGTAGCCAGTTAGTCTACAACACAGTACTATTGCCTGGGTTGACAAAAACTTTTGCTAAGCACTTGTACATTTCATGATGTGATGTGATGTGATGTTATAAATATTTATAGAATTGCACAATACCTTGCAGTTTTTCTGTTTGATACAACCACGCAGAAACCAACAAGAAACTGTATATGCAACACTTGAATAGCAAGATCGCATTTTTGCTACACTTAGTCTAAAATGAAGTAAACCATTTCAATGTATTACAACTCCATGCAGACATTCGGGCGCCAATGTTTTTCTAAGTATCAAACACCAGATGAAGGGCGCGTAAAATGTCCTTTGGGGTTCATATGATGTCTGTATGGTGACATGTCTAGTTAATTTCACTTACACAAAAATGTAGCAAGAAACTGTATTCATGCAATCTTGCTATCTTAAACTGTAGCATGTCTAGTTTCTTACTTGTTTCTGCGTGGTTGTATCAAACAGAAAAGCTACACGGTATTGTAAAATTCACTGTACAACATTGCTACGTTTTCATTTCGAGAGGTTCCCTCTACAAATAATAATGAAAATGTAAAAACATTTGCACTCAAGCATACATCTTTATCAAGCCAGAAAATAAAATGTAATAATGCCAGTAAGACTGTTGTCAAGCTAGCGATACAACATAGCAATGTTTAATAATATGATTTTTTGTCGACCGCCAAACGATGCAGTGTGTTTAGATTACGTTGTTGTAACTGTCCTCCGTTGAAGATTTACGCGATGAAATCAACAGATCGAAATTCCGCCCTCTATTAGAAATTGTATTATAAATATCTCGTGCTATTAGGACGTTAGCCTGGGGGTAGATCTTTCCCCTTGACATGAGGACTTGACAACAGGTAGCTAGAATGCGAACTTTTAGAAAAACACAGGAACACTTGTTGATATATAAATATATAACGGTGAACTTGAACTGTGTCAGTATATTCTGTATGGTATCTGCATGTTTTCTCACACAGTTAGAGAGTAGAGTGTGGTTATGCAACGTATTTTACGTCCAGCGAGCATGATTTATAGGAGTGCATATGAAAATCGATAATTATAATTTCTAAAATGTATTTACTGTGACGCGGTTAACTGGTGACAGCTAGCCCACTCTGGTTTCGTACACATGTACTCGAATCAATCTGCATGATATTTTTTTAAGACATACATTTAAAAAAAATCATACAGATTGATTCGAGTATCTGTGGTTTCGTACGGTACAGACATGGGAGTTTGTTGTGCGACTCCGTGTTTGAACTTTGGGAAGTGAACTCGTACTGGTACGGACATCTCGACTAAAATATTAACTAGACGCAAAGTGATAAATCTGTTGCAATGACACGGACTCTTCATTTATATTATTTGTGTTTCTAGTATACATTAACTTTTAGGGGCGAAATCTATAGTTCATTGTAAGATAAAAAAAAACTGACTTTTTATACTTAAGGCTTCAGACCCCCACCCCACCCCTCTAACTAAATTGGCCAAAATTGAAAAACGTTTCAAACAGCACAATCAGTTTCAACTCAGTATGTAGTAATATGTAGTGCTATGAATACAAAGCCAGTATGTAGTAATGTGTAGTGCTATGAATACAAAGCCAATATGTAGTAATATGTAATACTGTGAATACAAAGCCAGTATGTAGTAATATGTGATGCTATGAATACAAAGCCAGTATGTAGTGTGGAAGAAGTAGTTCTCTTGTTGACACTGTAATGTATTTCAGTGCCATACATTTACTACAGCAAATATTCTTCCATTTCACAATTTGACAAAAAAAATGTTTGTATTTAGGGGTACAAAACATCCATTAAAAGTAAAATCTATTTTTGTAGGATGAGAACTAAAATGCCCCCCCCCCCCCCCATACAACCTTCAAGACAACTTTACTATTTCTGGTACGTTCTCTTAGGTTAAATCTTTATTTTTATTTTGTAGTTCACAGTTTTATTTCACATCTATCGTTTACTTTATCATTGTATGGTGTTACATAATGTTAGCTTTGTTGTGTTCCAAATTATCAAATATTTGATTTTGATGGACTTGTAAATATGCAAATCTCATGATAAATATTTTTTTGTCATTTTCAGCAACTACATTTGTGATATGAAATAAATTCAATTTTTTATTTGTCAAACTGACTCCCCTTCCTAATATTATGAAGGAAATTTCACATAGTAAATTTCTGGGTCATCTACACATGTATGTGTTCACATTGACGTTGGATTCTTTCCAATGTCTATGATTTATGCAAGTTCGAGTGCGATTCCATGGGCATGTGGCAGTGCATACCAACATACGCAGCTAGGTGAAGGCCAGGGTTACAATTCCAAGGTCTCGCATAATTAGGGTTATCGTGTGAGTTGGAATCGGGTCATTCTCGCTAGCCAGAGCATCTTCCTCTTGGCGGCCGGGTACCATTTTGGACGATGCCGTAAAGAGGCTGTGATTTACGACGTTGAATCAGGTTGGATTATTCTTTTGTTCTGGGTCAACCTTTTCAAAGCTCTACCTGTCAGATAACTTTTTTTCACAGTCACCTAAAATTCTAAACCTAACCCGAACTTGAACTCTCGAAATGTACAAATAGGCCTAAATCGAAGCTCATTCTTTTTCCTTTTATGTATGTAATTGAAATGACTACATGACATTTACATTAAACCATCACTTCTCTATTTTATCTGAGACCAGAGTCACCGCGCATGCGCTGCCATACTATGACCTCATTCTGACTTCGTTGTCACTGTCAATCCTGTGTTTGCACCATACTCTCAAGAGCAGACAGTATTCCATTATTCTGTATGTTTACAAGACTTTAACAAAGTACATTGAAATGTATACTTTCATCGTAGGTTAAATATCAAAATTCGTCAAATAGGAGACTCAACAACAAGTCAATAATGTTAATCTGTCACGTGGAACAAGTTGAGTTTTTTCAAGTGTTTACTTGGTTAGTTTACAAAAGTGCTAAACACATAAATCAACAGATGAATAGATCTATGTATGTTTTCGCATTGGTAGTCCGTTAATCGTTTTGTGTTATGCGTGTTTGAGTTCTGTTCGGACCGTGTGAAAGACTAGAGTTTTAATAGGGAACTTGCAAACCCGCCATGTTGAATGTTGCATCATGGGAAATGTGATAATATATGCTAATCAATTAGAATTGTACACAATACTGTTACATTGTTTGCAACCACGAATGACCAATTCATAGTCACTCTGACCATGGTAGGAGGTTTATTATATTGATAGCTCCAGATTAGGTAATAACCACAGATAATCCCATAGTCCTTTGCGTCTGAGCATGCTCAGTCTGGATTGCAAGTGTCCTATTAGGCGGCACAATGTCTTTAGTCGCTATATAAATTAAATTAATTAAATTATCATTATTTAATTATCATCTCACAGACATTTTTGTTACAAAGTATATAAATAATACACAGGCACTGATAGCGCGCACATGAAGTGTTACATTTTAACTTACCATGAACACAAATAAAGTTTTGTGTTCGAATCTCCCTTGTTTCATCCAATAATGATGTTGATTTGTGTTCACAGTGAGATCAAATGTATCATTTGCTTGCGGTGCTATCAGTATCTGGGTTGTTTTTTTGTTTTATGGAATTTGTAACATTGTAACAACAATGTTGTTTAAGATGTAAAAAGAAAACATTGTACCGCATAATAGAAACTCTCTAGTTACTCTGCTTTGGTAGTACATAGTAAATATCCACTTTCAGTAGAATATACTACAGGTAATATTTTAGTATGCAGCAAAAAATACATCTTTAATATTGTATAAAGTCATTTTTGCCTCGTCAACTTGTCTTGTCTATTACTGTACAAATCGCCACGTGTGACAATACACGTACAGCTCTTGACGTTTGTATTCCTACATTTTATCCTATAATAAAATGTGATTCAAGAATGTAAATTATGTAAATTGGCCTCTGTACTGTGCTATTCTGCTTCACCGTTAGCTGTCGAAACTCCTGGCAGTCGAAATCAACGGTTTCGAGTACTAGTAGGTACAACAGCGCAGTAACTTGTTGAACAAATGTGCTGTTGTTAAAATAATAGAAAATCTATATCTGTAGTCTGTGATAAGAGTCCGGATAAGAGATATGCATTTTGACAGCTTAAAGGGTATAAGAGATATGTATTTGTTCAAATTTAGTTAATGATTGAATGACCCCAATCGTCAGACAAACAACATTGCCCTGTATGTTGTCTGGTCACTATTTGAATGATTCAAGTTGTGATACGCCGCGGGGCCAACCCATTTAACGGAATATTATTGTCTTTTCGTTACTGCCCTAGCCTATCTGGAGACCTGGACGACTATCGCTACACTATTTCGCTATCCTATTGACATTTTGATTTTTTGAACTTTCACCATCGTTCCAACTTCCGAGGAAGGACAGCGAAATTCAAAATCAAGATGTCAGTTAGGATAGCAAATAGAGTCTTAGCGCTAGCCCTTCGAGTCTACATATAGGCTATGTCTGCACACACACACACATACACATACACATACACATACACATACACATACACATACACACACTGTCTTTCTCAGCGAAGTCTCATTATGCAAATACATGTGTATTGTTCAGAAATGACATCAACAAGTGGTTTTCACATTGACTGTTTCATAACGTGTTACGTCACATGCTGAGTAATTTCATGTAGTGTAATAAGCAATTATTTTCCAATTTGAATTATTAAAATGTTATCAACTGAATCATCAACCAATTAATGAAGTTTATCTCCGAACTAATTAATTTAGAATGGACATTCGTTGATTTGAATTTTGCTAACTGTATGTCGCAGTAGCACTGTGCGAATTCTAATCACATATGCCCCAGTGACCGTTGCTAATTAGTATTGTGGGTGGGGGGAGAGAGAGAGACAGAGACAGAGACAGACAGACAGACAGACAGACAGACAGAAACTCTCGTATAGGTTTACCTGTACGATATACATGTAGACCATTTACACACACACTCTCTCTCTCTCTCTCTCTCTCTCTCTCTCTCTCTCTCTCTCTCTCTCTCTCTCTCTCTCTCTCTCTCTCTCTCTAAAATATCTGCATGTCGTGATTGCGTAATCAAAGTCAACATGTGTGTAACTTATTCAGCGGATTACACGTATCAGCCCTTCAGCACGGACCTTAGCGACCTTAAACTCACTCAACATTCTCGTATTCCCGGATTGACGAAAAAACAAAACCGGAAAACAAACATCTCATGCCAGAATCCATACTTAGCATTCACGATGATCACTTTGTCAAATACAAATACTAAACGTTCAACTGGCCCAAGATGTAATCATTACACAACTAACTACTGTTACCATGGATACTCATATACACACGAACTCTAACTATATATGGTCATGCAAGGTTGCGATGTTGGATACACCATGGAGGTAGGAAGGACCTTCCTACCTCCATGGATACACTTAAAATACATCGAGAAAATGACAGTATTTTGTTTGCCATCGAATCGGGTACTGACATTTCTTGAATTATTTCCTTCTCTAGTTGGTATGTTCAGAACTGAGTTATTAGTTGTATTTCATCAAATTCTTGATATATATGTTTATCTTCACTGCCTGTGCTGTTCCTAACAAACTTAGTAAGCTTTTGATCCAAAGGAGATGCCGTAAATAAATATATATAGTATCAGACGTACTATACACAACATAAATCTACCAGGCCTTGGATGTATCTTTCAGACGACAACATATCTAGAGTGGCATTGAAGTATTTTGTTTTGACAAGTGATGTAAAACTCTAGATCTGAGAGGAAGTTTAATAAATTGTAGCACTTCATGGAGGTCTAACAAGTCAGACTCTTCCATTTTGCGGGTTACACCATTTGATATTTGGAGGGGTTGAAGGATTTTCAAAAAGTAACTGTCGCAGACCAAAATTCGAGAGAGAAAACTTGCCGACCAGCACAAAGCAGAAGAAATGTGCTTCTTGAAATGCGCTAAAAAAGAATTGCTCTGATGAATGTGTGGAAACCATCTAATTTTCCCAGATACATTAATTTGACTCTTGGGAAAAAAAATAATTTGCTACCATGGTGTCCGAAAAAAAAAATGATTTTGGGGGTCAAAATCCTTTGAACATTTTGAACATTTTGTCTGCAAAAGCGGGCCTCCGTCATTCGTAATCCTATAAGTATTAGGTCAAATGTCACTGTGTGTGAAAGTCCCAAGTGTACAGTCACGTGGTTTCTTTAGATCAAGTATTTATAAGTTGTATAAACATGCATAAATTAGATCGTGTAATTCACGTAGGAATTTAAACGATTGGCGTTTCACCATCCAGAAATTGTTGCCAACCAGGTACACGTAATCATTATGTTTTCAACACTAAACAGCTGAATGTACGGGTCAGACACCGTCAGGTCGTTGGTTGAAAAGTCGTAACTCAGAATGAAATGTTACTGTAGCTCTATCCAGGCTGACCAGTTTTATGCACGCTGAGTTTTTTTACTCGGGTGAAAATACTGATGATGATGGTGGTGGTGGTGGTGGTGATGATGATGATGATGATGATGATGATGATGATGATGATGATGATGATGATGATGATGATGATGATGATGATGATGTGAAATGTCGACTAAACTATTATATCACACAATATTGATGTTGATGCAAGGCACGAAATTATCAAACTGTATCTACGTGCAATCTCTTGGAGACTGGTGACATAAAGGGGATACCTTGGGTATTTCTATAGTGTGCGTAGGCTAAATTACGTCATCAAGTTTGAGTTATACCAATGTCGCGTGATGGTTAAGTATACTTCAATAAGTAGAATATTACAGGTAATATTGTTATATGCACCAAAAGTACCCAAAACAACTAAACTCATGACAAGCATATACCCTCATGATCGACCTGACAAAGAATGTGAAGCAGGCCATGCAAACACTTGTTAAGTGTCTGTGTAACAAGGGAACGGCTAAAGTACAGCACTGAAATTGCGACTGGGGGCTGACGGCTAATAAAAGAGATTGTTCTCCTAGTCGGTGTTCTCTAGGAAGTAGCTCAGAGACCTGGCTATCTGGATTGACAATGTTGTTTTGTCCACCCAGTATGTCGAAGTCAGATAGCCAAATATATGGTTTCTTGAAAATTACAGTTCAAGGGTAAATAAATGATAGCGGAAGATAATTTCACGTGCACTATTCTGAGGTCATATCGTTATGGGTACGTACGTCATTACTGTAACAATGCTGAACTTACCTACAGTGTATGTTATCGATATGGGCACGTACGTCACTATGGTATCAATGCTGAAGTTGGGAACAGCATATGTTATTGATAGGATGATACCATGTAATATTTTAAAGGGAGTGAGGAAATTCTAGATTTTTAATCGTGCAATACTGGGACTGATTAATCGATTGATACACCGTGGTACATTGTTATAAAAATCAATGCCGTATTCATACACGTTGTTGAGGTAGACTGAAAGACAAAGTGTAGACAAGGTAAAGCTGGGTCGTCTGTCAATGCTATCAGCATAATGGATCAGGAAAAAAGATAAGATATACACTGGAATCATTACTAGACAATGTGTGTGAATGTGACCTTCACCAACCAATGTACATGACCCTGAAAGAAAAAAAAACACTTCAGTGCTGATATGATGTTCGACATGTGTTATATTGGTTGTGACCCGCCTCACGTCTAACATCAGACATAATTATGTTTTTTGAAATATTTAAACAAGTTTGAAGAAAGGAAATTGCGGACGGGCCACAATTTAGTTAAACGGCATTGGGCGAGGGTCACATTTTAATGGTATGTGGCTTGCTTTTCACAAGCCCCCCCCCCCCTATCACCTTATTCTAGTCATTACTGACGGCTTACTTATAAATATGAACTGAACCACACACATCTCTGAATCAACAGCTGTTCTATCTGAGTGAACTGATATTGTCATGACTGGCTAGTTTCCAATATGACAAACAACTCTCATTTAACATCTTAAGACGGAAAGCAAACTTTACTTTGCTCAAAGCGCTCTGAACAACAAGTAACACTATTATGAATGTTAATGCATGTAAATGGTGTTAGTCAACTTTACACATCCATTTGTAGATTAAGTTGTTGATGCTTGAAAGTGGTGTAGTCTACGACTATTTTCTCACTTAAATGCCAGACCTCAGAGAATCTGACTATGCATTTTATCAATTCGTAAATGGAATACCAACATTTGAAAAAGAGCAATCAACACAGTGTTAGTTTGGCTAATTCTACTTATTATGGTCTTGGGTGGGTCTGAATAAAGTTAGGGCGTCAGTGCAACATTTCAATCACACGTGCGCGTGAAGGGCTTCGCCGAATCGTAGACACAGTTCAGCGACGTAGACAAGCTAGCGTTTATTGTAGTTGGGAAAAATCATGTCGTGGTGGACGTTCCGTTTTCATTTTGACAACCGATTTGATATGTTTTATCAGGTGTATACCTCTTATTTTAGAAATACCTAAAGTTCCTCGGGCTGGTTTTATTCACACATTATTGTATCTGTGTAAAGAACCTACAAATGTTTATTTCGAGCTTTGTAGTCATTTGGTAAACTGTTTAGGCAATTGTTCAAGTTTACCTAATGTTGTGAATATATATAGCTGTGCTCAGTCGCAAATTGTATTCTTTCTCTAGAGGGTCACCCGTAAGACCCCCCCCCCCTCCATCCCAACACAAGACCCCATCCCATCCCCACCCCCATCCCAACACAAGTACTAACCCCTAAGTCATTTTAAATGTCGCAACCTGCTGTGAGCATAGAGGGTCATAACTCATATCAAAACTACAGATAAATGCCACAAAATGATAAATTGGTGTTACAATGTGGGCCTAGTGTTACATATTTACCTGCTCTCGCCATAGTTATATTGATATGAAGCTTTTTAAATTGTCATTCACACTCCCTCTATTTTATGGCATCGCGACGTCAGTACGCATTGTGATTCAAAAGGGGAATAAACTTTATGAGATTCGTTGGGCTCTGAGTCGAATTGTCGTAATTGTTAGTGTCAGTGGTTATCCCCAAAAAGTACGTCTTTGGACCATGCTTTCAAAAACTTTACACACCGCAAGTGCCAACAGGACTTGAAGAAGAAAATCTCCGTCTGTCCTAAAGGTACTCAAATTACCAATTTACGTTGATTTTCTGTACTTCCCATGATGGCTCACGTATAGGCGAACACTGGGTTATTCAGATTTACTTCAGGAACGGAGAAGAGAACTTCGTATCATACTCTTGTTGTTTGATGTTGTCGGATGACCAGATACCGGTCTTACCTCTTGACATACATTGTATAACCACAAAGATCAAAGCAGAAATCAAACACACACACACACACACACACACACACACACACACACACACACACACACACACACACACACACACACACACACAACACGCACATGTGCACACACCGATACACATACATACATACATACATACATACATACATACATACATACATACATACATACATACATACATACATACATACATACATACATACACACACACACCCACGCACGCACACTCATCCCCCCCACCACCACACACACACACACACACACAACCTGTGGAAAAACACACCACAAATATCCCTCATCGTTTTGAAATACCACCAGCAATGCATGCATTACTGCCACACGTTCTTCCAAAGAACAAGTACTGATTTCACAAGCTTGAATGATTTGATAATGTTACTAGTATGATCCATGGACACTTTTTTAAAGCCTCCCTCCAGAGGGACTTAACACTGCCCATCCTCTGTTCATCATATGCCAGTAATTTGTTGCTTCAACGTATTAACACTGATACTGGGCACAACACAGTCGCCCTACACATTTCAGACCACCATGCACGCAACTAAATACGAAAGGTCAAGTCATATAAAACAGGAAATGACAGAAAATATCCAGAATTGAAAAGTTCAGTGGCCAGGTGATTTAATGTGATGACGTCATTATCTCTGTATAGTTGGCTTGCAGATATTAATAACCAAAAATGTTAATATTGCTCTTATATCACGCTGCAAAATCTCCATGGAAACGTCTCAGAGATTACAAGATTTATACCATTTCATGGCAATAACACGGTGTATTGTTGTTGCCATGACAGCAGCAAGACTAATGAGACAAATGTCATGATAAGGTGTCGGTCTATGGATTATTGCAGTAAATGATACGATAATGTTTCTGACATCAATCTTTCCAATTGGTTTATTGTTTGGTCATCCATTGAATGACTCTAACCCCCCCCCCCCACCTCCTACATATTCACGAACGCACCCTGACAAACGCAGCTATATTGCGAATGAATGATACTGATTATTTCTTCACAATTATTTTTTATTGAATTACTCACATCAAAAGAAGTAGATAATTGATCTTACACAGTTTGATAATGTTAATTAGATCGTGCTACCTTTGAACTTAATCACGACCTTCCTGTACATGCTCTTTCAATGCCAGCATCGAAAGGACCTTAAGACGATACACTGATGAAACCCATCTATATATGAGTTGATAGTGTACTAGCCCAGCGTACAGGTTTTTGACATTAGAGTAATGTTCCGTGTAAATGTGGGGGTTTTTATTCATTAAAGTACAGTACTATTAATACAGCTAAGGACAGTAAGCTGTGAAGATTCAGCCTTCAGACGGGATACAATAGTTGCATCATCTGTTCCTTGTAGAGGGTGATCTGATCCGGGGGTCTGATAAACATATAAACTACATGAAAGACACCGCATGCCATTGTTCAAACTTTAACAGACACAACAAAAACTTTGATCAAAGAGTATACGTGCATGACGTATGTCATGATACACTATCATGCATGGGTTCAGTTAGTCTGATGTATGCTGCAGAGTCCATGCAGTAAATGTAACAATTCTTGTATATGACCAATCGGCACACCTTTTCTTTTATAAGTTAATGTCAACCTGATGTGTGGATCACATATTTCACACTTAGTGCACAATTACAATGCGATGCAAGTTTTTGTTCTGTTTGTCAAAATTGTTACAATGGTGCAAGGTGTTTTTCGCATGTAATTATTTTACAATGTATATAAAAAATCGTCTCCAAGAGACAGTCAGTGACAAATCTACCCAGCCTACTTTCTTTAGCTGTATATAGTTGGTAACTCTGACGGAATCAAAGGATCAATGACATCACAAATAGGATACATTTTCCAATCTTACCGTTCATTTAAAAGTTTCTAATGTTATCATATTTCTTGGGAATTCAAACTTTCATATCTTCAATTTCAAAAAGAAAATTCTTGATTTCTGAGATTTTCTTTTGAGATCTGTCAAACCCTCCTTTTTCTTCTTTCATGATAGAAACTTTTCCAATAAATTTGAAGCAAGTGAAAGTACATTATAATCACGAAGAATGTTAGTACAGTATTAGTATCAAGTGATAGAATTCTGTTGGTAGAATGATAGAATTACTATTTCGTCAAGTAAGTTCTGTTTAGTAATGCGTAGTTGACAGCATAAAAGTAAGAAAATAAGAGTTTCTTCGGTCACAGGTATGAATCTTAAAGTAGACTTCCCTCGCTGTTGTCCCCCAGAGTTAATGGATTAGGATTATAGTCAAAACTTTACTGAGTATCAAAACTTTGTCAACATCGATGAAGGACTCGGTGAGGTCACCCGATGTGTTAGTATTGTGAGTGCTGCAGGTATCATGTGATGTTTCTCACAGTATCATCGTCTGAAGGATGGTCCATCAATCCCAATTCTGTCTCCATATCTCCATGATCAACATGAAGGTTATAGCGAGATAGCGAGGGATTCTCTCTCAAGTGAACGCACGATGAAACAACCCCGTATACACCGGCAATGATGAAGAGATTGGCAGCGATATGCCAGCAGTACGCAAACGTCACAAACATAACATTAGCATGGTTATCCTCATCAAATTTGGCGTCAATATTCGGAGGGTATAAAATATATGCAACCTGCCAAAACCACGTACCTTGCACCATAAGGAATAATGTGGAGATGAACGGGAAAAGAACGTCGTCCTTTTTCCATGTCTCGGCTAATGCAAAGATAGTATTCAGAGCTGAAGTGATGACCGGCATGTAGTGAACGATTGTATCGAGGGAAGTTCTCTCGTGTATGTGGAAATAAAAAAGTATTCCTTCTACAAAGTATGCAAGAGCGATAAAGATCTTTTCATGGTCGCGTAAACCGGGAACACAGGTCCGGGCAAAAATAAGCGCTATCCCGTATATCATGAAGAAGGTATATATCGTGATATGCAGCCATTTATTCCCCCAGATAAACAGTCGACCTGGTGTGCTGTCATCGAACATGGCGATATGTTGGTACGGAGAGATACCCATAGCTGACATTTCTACCATAACACCGATAACCCAAAAACAGATAAGCGCTACACCTTCCCAAAACTCAGATGGACATTTCTTGATATTACTCAGTCGCATTCTTCCGCGTCCGAGGACCATAGGACTAGATTCATCACCATTATGACGCAGCAGTGCTGTTGTCTTTTTGGTTACCGAGCGATATGAGTACTTTATAGCCCAGTAGAAACCGATCACAAAGAGTGAAATTCCCGGTACAATGTGTCCTCGCCAGTTCCCCATATTGGTGTTTCCAACACGCCAAGTATTACCAACTAGTCCGCAACCTTCTCTCCGTACTAAACACCCTTGACACGGCAGTACTATCAAGGCGGCTTAAGTTAATTATATGTTTCCCATGACATGACCGACCCTCTATTTCTTTAATCTAGTGAAATAACAAATAAAAAATCGATAACAAACAATATTACAACGACATTGTCAGACGGTAAACCTACGAAGGTGTATCTGAGCGAACGGTATCGTTTTTTCCTGAAATTTGGAGATTTTAATAAAAGAAACTGTTTCCTTCAGTCTTTGCCAACTTTAAGTCAGTCAGTCAGTCAGAACAGTTTCAGTACCATTTTGAATTGAAAGTATCACCAACATGTATATAAACTTGCATGTACATTTTGTTTTCAAATTGGGGTCTGAATTTTTTGGAACTTTTATTTTACTTTTTTTTCTTTGCAGCCGAACGACCGACCCAATATTTCCAAGGTGTTCGGATGAGAAACATAAAATTAACCAAGGTCGCCCCGACACACAACAAGGTGGTATCTGTGAGTGCCATCTTCACCAGAGAAGGAGGGCCTGTCACGAAACAGAGTTTGACCCAAAACCAATAACGCTTGACCATATGACCTAGCTATAGCTTTAGCTGATGACTTACCTTGAATGTCACACGATCTTGTGAATCAATCATTCTTGCTAATTTTGCTCAAAATCAGCTAACAACATATCAAGCATCACTCCAAACTGCCAAAATAAGACCAAAATAGTTACTTGTGAATGTTTAATACAACTGTGGCAATTGAGGTTTCGGTTTACTTAGATGATAGAAACGCTTATTAATCTATTGTTGCGAAGTTGATAGTGTGACATTTATCGAATAACCTTGCAAAGTGCATTTTTTTTGGACTTCCTATGTTTACTCTATCGTGATCACTGATTAGATAACAGTACAAAGGCTCCACTATCTATCCACATCAAACAACAATAGTATACAATAGACACCTGAGGGAAAAGACAAACAACGAAGACCTTTTTTTATGTATTCGAGAAAAAAATAATAAAATCGCAAAATTTGTGTGAAGTTTCAGGAGAAATAGTGGGTGCGGAAACTGACACCAACTTAAGAAGACAATATAAAACTGTTCTTCCAATCGGCAATGGCTGTAAATCTGATAGGAAGAATAAATAACACAAAGACCATATGGAAAACAATGGAAAACCTGAGCTAGACACTCACACATGAAAAAAAATATAATAAAATAAAATTAAAAAATCTACCTACCCCACCTATTCTAAAATTGAGCGTAATCGGAACCACATAATTTTTATTGGCCCTAATGTCTGTCGAGTTCACAGGATGGCAAGATTAGCACATCTCACCCTCAGACTAGATAAGGATAAAGTACACACTGCCAGACTCACTAGGTGACGATAGAATACACACCGATACTGTCATACCGTGCAAGTACCACCGTATTGAAATAACAATTTACACATTCGGATGGGGACACACTCACTATGCACTTTCCCGTGTTCATGATCACACAACGAATAACCATAACATCATTCGCAAACCCCTGTCGATTTATAAGCCTGATAAGGCAGAACAACAAGACGTATCTTATAGTCTAGTTCATAATTATTCTTTAGACACTATGATTGCTTTCAACGACCTAACATAGCCGAGTACCAAGCAGAAGGGAGTGATAATTGAAACCAGAAGGCATGCTTCCATCTGGTCCTTAAAAATTCTACATCGTTATGACCACACCAAAATAAACCGCATTTCGTTTCGCTAAATTTAGAAAATGCTTTTTCATAAAGGTTCGAATACAAGCAAACACGATATTCGGATTTACGCGCCAACCCTACCACACGTTCGACCATCAGGCTCCACTATATACTTGCGAGCAAAAGGTCACTTTAAACAGGTGAAACGATTTGACAGAAAATTTACAGGATTGAAAAGGTCAATAACATATTGATTTCGTGTGATGACGTCATTATCTCTGTACACTAGGCTTGCAGTTATTGAAGACCAGAAATGTTCATATTACGGTGCAGAATCTCCATGGAAACGTCTCCAGATAATTATGGTTTTTTTATTACATGTCAATAATGCGGTGTATGTTTGTCGCGATGACAAAGGGAAGAATAATGAATACTTAATGAGACAAATGCCACCATAATGTGATAACTATATTTACTGCAGTAGGACAGTGTTGATAACATTAATGTAACTAATTGCTTTATTGTTTGGTCATCTATTGTAAGACTCTACCTCCACACCCACTCCCTCTCTACATATTCATGAACACAGCCTTGAAAACGCATCAGTTATCACATATACTATCTGAATTCCACAATGTAAAACCACACGTTGCCAGGGAATGAAGTTTATCGATTATTTTGTTCATTTGACTAACTATTTTCATTTCATCGACATCGAAAGAAGATATACTATAATTAAAGTTTCATATTTCGATGTTAATTAGACAGTGCTGACCTTTGAACTTACAGAAATCATTTCATCTTGTCGAAAGAAAGATTCTGCGCTACCAGACATGATATTGCATATCCATTAGTTACTACATCAATAAATAAAACGTAGCTTTGGAACATATTGTTCATACACTCTTCTGTAAAAGTTGAGTTTGGTGTATTTTCAACCCGCTGTAACTTTCACTCGAGTCCACCATTTTAGTTCACTATACGAACAGTCATATTTGACCATGTCTTTCCACCGGGGTAAATCTTTAGCAGAGGATGTGTAAATGTGGTGAGTATGAGACGAAGTGACACCTTTGACTGAAGTCAAAAGTGTCACTTTGTCTCGTACTACCCCTTGACAGAGATGGTAGTTAGGTGGGTCACAGGTAGGATAAAGGTTGGGTAAAGGTTGGTAAACTTTTTGATTATCCATACAAGGCATGTGAAGGTGGTTGCCTAACAGCACAATGTAACATGTGCTCACGCGCGCTCCTTCTGTAGATACAGTCTCGACTATTCGAAGAGGGTCAATATATCAAAAGGCTGTTTTTGTTTGACCATTATCTACAAACGAAAGTCAAATATCAATATAATGTCAAGTAGGTTGTATGATATTTTCCAATCATACTGACGTGCTAAAGGAATCCGGGACCGTGTCTTCCAATCTCTCATCCAGATGACTTTTAAAATGTTTGTGTAAATTTTTCAGATAAAACCGAAAATGTAATATTAGTTATGGGACTTTGGAGTTGAGAATTACAAATGTTCAGGTAAATTGAAATCCGCCATTTTCCCGCAAAGGGTATCGGGAAATTGACGTCACAACCTCCTAATTCAAAATGGCCGATAACCATAATTTCTTAATTTCTCAGCTGTGTATTGTTTGTATGTAAACGTGGTCTTTTTGATGAAATTTAACAATTAAGGGCAGGATTGAATCGGTGGAGATGTCATCGAAGGACGGTAATGCTGACGGACTACCAACTCAGAGGTCAAATTGGAATGCAGATACACCAAGTATCATGTTGAATTCCCTCCCACTGTTCACCCCAATACACTGATTAATAAATTTCAAATGAGTTATTTTTTTCAACACTATTGCCATTTAAACAGTCTCAAATTCCAATTATGGGAAAACAAAAGCATGCAACTTGCAAAACTATTTAATTATTAATATTGACCATTAATACTTTGATGTGACGTGACATGAAATGCATCGATGCGTGATCAGTATTAAGTTTTGTTCAAATCTATTGTGATGAATTAATTACATTTTACCGGTATCGCCTCTGGCTTTACTTGGCAGGTAGTCTTCCGTACAAAAAAGGTGTACAACGATTAAAGGTGTACTACGATTAGCTGTTATTCTCCAAAATTTGTCTTCATTTAGCAAAGGAAAATACGCAGTTCTTTTATGGTGATGTCACATGTCGATAACCAGTACTTTATAGCTTGCTTTGTTTTGTTTTGTTTTGTTTTGTTTTGTTTTGTTTTGTTTTGTTTTGTTTTGTTTTGTTTTGTTTTGTTTTGTTTACAATGTCAACAAACAGAAATGCATATCAACACCTATAAATGCGCATTAACAGTCGGCAGTTGTCCGATTCACGGACACACGTCTTGTGTCCCATGTAACCCTTTGATATAGTGTAGCTAGCATCGGTATGATCAACCATGCCATGCTGTCTGTTATCCTTTAATATAATTATTTTTTTATTTCAGGCCATCAAGATGTCCCAGAAAATATAAAAACATACACATACACATACACATGCACATGCACATGCACATACACATACACATGCACATGCACATGCACATACACATACACATGCACATGCACATACACATACACATACACATACGCATACACATACACATACACATACACATACACATACAAATAGACAAAGAAAGACAGAGTAACAAGCAACTATCTTGTACTTAACTGTACATGACACTCCTATAATTTATGCAAAGGTTAGAAAAGAAAGTATGTATCCGAATGCAGATTCAAATTAAAGTATTGTTACTCTCTAGAGTACGTCTGTTAAATGTATACAGCAACTTTCGGTGGAGCGACGTAAAATTCAAAATATTTCTGGTTGCACAGACATTACTAATGCTGACTGCACCTCTTAGGTCAAATACTAATCACATTGTGTTATTATATGCCACTTTTAAAGTATGCATCATCCTAGTACTATAGATACGCCAAATGTTTAAAAATACACATTGATTAAAAGAAAACTTCTAAAAAGTGTACATTTCACATCCTCGGAGCAATGACTAACATCTTAAAGCATCGGTATAATCTACCATGTTGTCTGTAGTAACATTTGAGATTAGTGTTCAAAGACAAAGCCACCCACGTTACGACTATATTAACATGGTGTTACATTTTAAATGGAGGTGTGAAAAATCCATGAATGATGCTTCCCACTATATATCTATTAATCCACTTTGTATCGATGTCAACCAACATTTCGCACCTTATTCTAGCAGAGTGTCGACCCCAAACGTTATAATGCTGTATCACGAGGTAATCACATGAGACAGCATTTTACAAGATTTATAGATGAAGCAGTCAGGGCTAATAAATCAGGTTGGACTAACGATTCCATTAACCACCTGCCATCCCGCTGGGCAATTTTTGACATTGAAGTAGTATTGTAAACAAATCAAGTTTATTTCCAAAGAGTGTGACATTGCTTGTAAGGGAAGCTCATATGCCAGAGTGCGGCGTGCAAATCAACAAACGAATTGAAATTTGTGAACATGTATTATTTACTACCTAAACTAGAGTGACTATAGAGTTTAAATTAGACGGCACGATGTTTTTGACATTTAGCAAAAGGATTTTTGTTACAAATTACGTAAAACAAAATGCAGACACTGATAGCGCGCAAGTGATACATTTTGTCTGACTCTGAACACAACTAAACATCACTGTTGAATGAAACAAGGAAGATTCAAACACAAAACTGTTTATTTATGTTCACAGTGAGATAAAATGTAACATTTCATGTGCGTTTGGCTATCAGTGCCTGTATTTTGTTTGTGTAATTTGTAACAAAAGAAAACGTTATGTAAGATGTAGAAAACCGCCTATGGTCACTCTGGTTTGGTAGTAAAGTTACACACATGTGTCAGAACTCAGGTGTAGTGATATATTAACAGACAAAGATGGCTAGTTTTAAATTGAAGCCGCTAGTATATAGGTGTACACAGGAGAAACTTAGTTTTTTACTATTAGGGTGAACTAACCCCCCCCCCCCCCATTATGTTAAAGCCTCTCCAGCAGTAACTGGGGTATTATCTTTCCACCAATCAAACAACCAACAATATAGTTACTGATAATTGTTAAAATACCAATGATTTGGCATTATACATGTCAATTATTTATCTATAAGTAGTTCAGTAATAAGTTGAAATTTTGATTCATTGGGACATTGATTTTTGAGTGCGGACCCAAAATTCAATGATTTATTGCATCACATTATATATAGACGATATATGTGTACTGCTATACTAATGTGTGTACAATACGCATTTCATTGTCAACAATATTCAGCTTCAATGACGCATGCTTTGATGACATTAAACCATCTTCTGGCATGTTTACTATAGTTGGCGATGCAATAGTGATTTCCTCAAACATTTGTTACACGTATAATAAATTATATCATCGAGTCGTTGAGTTGTTATGCCTGAATACCTGGTTTGAGTCACGGTTATGCCAAGAGCAAGTGCAAGTGTGCTTTAGCAGAAAGCTAAACGTCGCCCACCCCAATACTCTGTATGATTTTCCATCAACTCTGACTGTAGTGCCAACTCGGACAGATACACTTAATGTGGCTACGTCACCATATGTGTATTATAAGTAATATGTAAGGATGTGTGTGTGTGTGTATGTGTGTGTATGTATACTATGTATGTATGTATGTATGTATGTATGTATGTATGTATGTATGAATGTATAGTATGTATGTATGTATGTGTGCGTGCGTGCGTGCATGCATGCATGTGTGTGTGTGTGTATGTATGTATGTATGTATGTATGTATGTATGTACGTATTATGTATGTATGTATGTATGTATGTATGTATGTATGTATGTATGTACGTATTATGTATGTATGTATGTATGTATGTATGTATGTATGTATGTATGTATGTATGTATCAAAGTTGTGTGTGTATGTACGTATTATGTATGTATGTGTAGTTACGGAAAATTGCAAAATATTTACAAGCAGGTTGTCTTACCTCTTTAATTGTAGCAAAGTAATGACAGTACATTGTTTATAACATGCTAGTGAATTTTATAACACTTTAAACTTAAAAGTTTTGAACATAAATTGATAAACAAATATACCTTATATAATTACAGTCCAAATACATTTTCCATTAACAAAACAGTTCAACAAAAGGTCATGTATAAACGTGCCTTTGTTCAAATAATGACACTTACTCCCATTTATCAAATATTGACATTAATGTTGAGAACTTTAGCCAAATTTTAACCAATATTTTGACATGAATTTATGAGTATAGGCGTGGTAGTCTACAATGTGGTTGATGTCGCGAAATGTATATATACAATGAAGACATTGTTCAAGCGAAATACCTCGTACTTTTTACCGCACAGGAGGCAATAGTAAATCAAACTTAGGGGGTCTACAAGACAACGTCATTAAGCCTCATGGTATAATATCATTTAGATGCTCAACCACGTGACAAAAAAGGTGTGTTTCTTTGTAGTTTTTCCGTTCAACGTACACATGACAGAATATGTTCCTTGCCGTTATCGCGAGATCTCGCGACCTCGCATGTCAGTGACGTGGGGCATCCTGTGACATTTCTTATATTGAATCATCATCGGAAGGGTGGTCTAATAATGTCAATTCTGTTTCCACGTCATCGACATGTGCATAGCGACTCTGAGTTACATGTAGTTTGTGTTTCCCTCTCACATGAACATAGGTTGAAACAAGCCCGTACACACCCGCTATAATAAGGAGATTTGCAGCAATATGCCAACAGTACGCAAACGTTGCAAACATTACACTGGCATGACTGTCCTCGTCCCATTTGGCGTCACTATTAGGAGGGTATAAAATATAGGCTGCCTGCCAAAACCACGTTCCCTGCACCATGATAAATAAAGTTGAGATGAACCGAAGGAGTACGTCATCTTTTCTCCAATTTTCGGCGGCTGCAGAGATGGTATTCATAGCTATGGTAATGACAAGCATGTAATGAACGGTGATGTCCAGGAAAGTTCTTCCGTGTACGTGGAAATAAAATAACAGTCCCTCCACAAAGTATGCCAATGCGATAAAGATCTTTTCATGGTCACGTAAACCAGCGACACAAGTGCGGGCAAGAATAAGTGTAAGACCGTAAATACCAAAGAATGTGTACATGGTGATATGCTGCCATTTATTACCAAAGATGAAAGGTCGACCCGTTTCACTGTCATCAAACATGACGACGTGTCTGTATGGAAAGCTATCCTTAGGTGGTAGTTCTACCATCACTCCGATAACCCACATACAGACGATCGTTACTCCTTCCCAAAACTCGGATGGATATGTCTTGATATTTCTCAGTCGCACTCCATCGCTGGCTAAGACCACAGGATTTGATACTTTCCCATTTTGATGTGACGTCACGTTTGTTGTCTTCTTGGTTATCAAACGGTATGAGTATTTCATCGCCCAGTAGAATCCAACCGCAAAGAAGAAAGTTCCCGGTAGAACGTGTCCCTTCCAATTCCCCATATTTGATGATTACACCACACCGTGCACTAGGTGATACCAACGAGTCTGTAACCTTCCACGGACTGATCTCCCCCTGTCACGGCAGAACCGTCTCCTAAACAAGGCGGTACGCATGCCACTGTCACCTTTTTTTCACGCCTATTCGTAAATCAGAATAGAGTGACAGATATATATTCCGAGGGAGTGGTCAAAACTCTCGTGGGCGGGCTGTGTGTGATTAGTACGAATGTGTACTTCCCAACACCTGAGAGTTTCGAATTTAGACAGACAATATAAACAAAACCGCCACACAACCCTTAAAAGGGATCGATTTCATATGTCAACAGTATCTATCTTATCGTCATGGTAACACATGATTATGATAATTGAAATTGCACAGTATAGCGATAACAACACACGACGTCACTACATATGTGTTCAGTGACTGGGCGTGGACGTTTTAGTCATATTTAAAGATAAGCTTGCAAGAGTTATTGATAATGTAGTGAATACAACATACCCAACGAATGACGTTTACCAAGGAATGTGTTTAAAAACAGAAAGGTTTATAAGTAAACTGTCTTCGATATTACAGAATACAAGATAATTTGTTCAGACATGTTCAAGTACTAGTATATCAGTATACGTGCTAATAGCTAGATTGATATTATGCAATTAACACAACAAAGAAGCGGCCGCAAATGCTCGAATGGGCTATGCGATACGATCGCTGGTGGCGCTATTTCACAATCTCAGCGTCACAGAGCGTGGAAAACAAACTCGGTGATCTTGAATGCGTATGAAACAAAAGAGGAAAAAACTTTGACAGCAATCAGTCTTCGACATCATTGAATATCAAACGAATTTTGTGGACCTCTACAATCACTAGTTTGTGTGCTAATTGATCGATATAGAAGTGATTCAAAATGCTCACATTCACTATTGTTATTTTGCTAGACGACATGCTCGTGAAACATAGTCTGGTTTTAAAACTTAAAAAAGAGCGTCTGCAAACACCTTAAAATGGCAGTTTTTCAGTCAGTTCCAACAAATAAACACTCACAAATTAAATGGTCGAGTGAACTATGAGATATGGTCGCTGATGGCGCTCTTCTGCAATCTCAGCGTCACATTTATTAACAAACCTCGAGCGGTGTGTACTACCTCAGACCACGTACGTAGCGGACACATTTTCTCACATTTTGTTGCAAGTTTCATTGACTGGGCCAATTTGAAACCAAGGTAACGTAAGTAGTTTTTTTCCCCACTTGTTGTTGTTGTTGTTGTTGCTGCTGCTGTTGCTGCTGTTGTTGTTGTTGTTGTTGTTGCTGTTGCTGTTGCTGCTGCTGCTGCTGCTGCTGTTGTTGTTGTTGTTGTTGTTGCTGCTGCTGTTTTGTTGTTGTTGTTGCTGTTGTTGTTGTTGTTGTTGTTGTTGTTGTTGTTGTTTTAAATAATGTTGTGACAGTCCTAATAAATTGTTAAGACAAAAAATAAAGTTGTGTGTTTTCGATAGCCCGGCCAATATATTTAGTTCAAACTGCCGATCCCATTTGTAAAATTTTAAATTCGAAAAAAGCAACATGATGAGACTAGAAGTAGTTTACCTTTTCGCCATCCATGTACACCTGTGTTCATACTCAGTTGATGCCACTGGACGTCATTCGAGTAAGAGACGATTGCACAATGTCGCACAAGCTCAATAAAACGAACATCTTTCGTTTACGACCAAAAAAACCATCCCCTTCCCCTAAATATTCACAAGTGTGACATGACACGTTTATTGATGAAAATTGTAGCAGTCACAACAATCAATGCAATGTAAAAAACGTGATGGTAAACACGAAGTTCCAACCTTATGAACCTGTTTACTTCTAAAGATGATGGTAAACATATCAAAATACTACCATAAACCCCGCACTGGTTATAAGTGCGAAAATGAGCTCATCTATCGCATTGACGCCAGAAACCCCCCCCCCCCCCCAATGAACGAAGTTCTCTTGTTGAACTTGTGTTACATTGTACGATCGTCCCTAATTTTGTTTTAACTATCATGGCAAAACAATTCTGACAACTTTTTGAGGGTCGCGGTAAATTGTCAAGGACAAAGAAGAAGATCGAGGGAAAAAAACGAATTAACAGCGAACAATGGAGTTATCTGTAACATTTTTTTAATGATACAGTGCTTTCTCCATTCTGCATGATTGAAATGAAACCTATACTGCAAAAGTACCTTTTTGCGTCTGTGACCTTAAATACAATGTAATTGGAACTAATGTTATACTAGATCAGTTGAGATATGGAATGAAGTGCGGCCAGTTCGTGCTCACACACACACACACACACACACACACACACACACACACACACACACGTCCACACCATAGGTAACCATATACTCTATGGATTAACAAAGTGACAAACATACGCAGTCATCGTACTTCTCCCCAAAGAAGCGAAGACATAGTATAGCTTCTGACTACTATTTTTGCCTTTACAATTTGTTTCAGTTCACATACGGGTCATTAAAATGTGTGGTCGTGAAATAAGGTGTTTGTTTGTTCATGAACCATGAACATGTCGTTGATTGTACACAGCTTTGACCTTACAAGTCACTCTGAGCATGGAAGTATCACTCACATGGATGATATCCTCCCGGGAAGGCTTAGTGATCCCATGGAAATAGAACCGACTGTACACTTCCATGGTAGTCGGCTATTTTGTACACGATTAATACTAGTATACCGATGGTGGCGACCTACAAGAACACGTGAACATGTGTATGAGACAACGGTACAAACATCGACCAACCACTACCACGAATTTTAATCAGACTGTACACCACAAAAGCGGTCGCTATTAGCATTATAATGCTGTATATGTCTGTCTATACTATAGACTAGATAAGTTTACACTTCGGTTGGCTGTTACTTTTTTTGCCATGTGCGCCTTCATTCAAAAATTGTGAAAACATTTTATTTCACCGTTATTTCGGTTGTTTAGATATTTAATTATTAAGAAATATTACATAATCGTGATGCCATTCTCGTAATCAGCTTATTTTTCTTCTGATACATCGAAAAATCTTGGCGGCGCGTCTTGGACGGTGCCGTAAAAGAGGGTGTGGTTTTTTACGACGATGCATGATAATAGAATAGTCGACTGCTATATTTAACAGTAGCGAAATTAGGGTTTTAATTGACGTATATAGATCGAAAACAAACCGTGTTGCAACAATATTTTCTTTATAAACCGTGAGAGTGGAAACAACTACATGTACGTATTCAGATAGATTTTACATCATAATGCATAATACGACCGTTCATCTCTACGGCACTTTTTGAGCACGCGTTCATATCATGCATGGTGTTCATGTTTGGTAAAACGTGAGTTCATGTAAAGTGCAGTCGTGAAAAAAAAATCCCAGGAAATTTTCCAAATGTGTGTATATTATTATCACATCTGTAACCCTGTTGACGACTTTTTGATGTTTACCACAGTTTAATGACATTTGTGAGTTTCATGGAATTAAACGACTCTGCGACTCTAAACGACAGTGATATGAGTTTTATCAAACTCGAGGTTTGACAGCAGATAACCCACGACTGTGAAAACGCCGCTGCGTACACACAGTTCTTTGTGCATGTGATTCCACGCTCTGTTCACGCTACCTGCGCATGCATTGTAAGCTCGAGGGGGGAGGGAATTGTGTACACAATTTGACAAATCGACGCCTTTACATCATAAGTCTAAAATGACTTTATCTTTGTAAGCAAATAAAACAAAAACATATGTTTTGCATTTAAGACGACATTTTCATTATTTTAATGAAAGCACATACGTCTTAGGTACATCTACTTTGCCAACCACCCCTACAATTAAATGGTATAGTCTTTTCTTATGCGAGCACGCACTCAATATGGGTTTAACATGTGAATCGCTCGCTTTTTTCCATGATAGTATGTATGGGAAAGCGCGCCAAGATATTTAGTTTACCGATAGTCAGCAGTGAAAGTAACAACTCTTTAAGGATGGCGGATTTGACAGCAAATATTTCTTCCCTGCAAGAACAACTCAACGATGTTTCCAAGTCACTTGCAGCCCTGGAGACCAACACGGATCACTTTTTTCTCGTTGTTATGGGATGTCTTATTTTCTGTGAGTATGAATGAACGCCTCCAACTCAGTCTATATCAGTAAGCTTATTTCTTTGTCAAATACGCCGGAAATCCCTCACATTGCTTGAAAATATCGCCCTTCCTTTTTTCCCTGCCGTAAAAGTCGAGAAAAATGTTTTATATCTTCTATCTCTCGTGATCTCGCACTTTATTTTCAAAATATTGATTTGTTTATTTGTGATTCGCTTCTCGAGAATTTTTTTGACTCTGTGAGTAGAAATATTCTTTTCTAAATCATTCAAGGCCTTGACCGCTGAAACATTACCTGTGTCACCCGATTCCTTGACTACTGAAACGCTCACCACGCATTGCTTATTCCCCGGTATGGTGGAAATTTTATCCTGTACTGTGTCGGAACCCAAAACAACGCTTAATAATTATGCAATGAATTGTGTCTCGGATTATTTTTAAAGAAATCGTTATAATGTATTTTAATGTATATTACGTATTTTCCCCCATTTTTTTTCTTTTGTCGGTTTCGGCCCTGTTCTTACACTTAAAAAAATCATTTTCCCTGTTTTCACGGAACCTATTTTTTAGTACATAAACTTATTTTAAAACCAACTTCAAGTCAGACATTTTTTTTACAAATTGAAGTCCGTTGTCAGTTTAGATCGGCCTACTCGGTTTTCTGTCGTAAAAAAGCAGCATACTTTTAAAGATTTCATTGCATCATCCATTTTCTCTTCGTATTTCGTTTGAGCGAGATGAAACTAATTAATATTATATAACCATTTTACCCATTTGGGTATTCAAAATCTAAATTCCAACCTAGTAAGCAAACGAAATAATCATACAACATATTTGGAGTTAATAGAACAATTGAAAAAAAAGGCTCTCATTTCGTAACGATCTAGACTCATGATACCGTCAAACCATAAAGTAGATTACAGTCAGTATTCATCAAATATGCCTACCCTATTAAAGTATGTTTGCGTCCAGGGGCCAAGATACAGCATGCCGCACCGTATTTGTTCACTAATTTGGATAGAAACCATGACTGTGAAGTAACTTCTGGACCCGACCATTTTTAGGCTAAATATTGCGGCACCTCAAACACGGTGTGATGTCTATGATTACGACAGACCGCGGTATATAATATGCCTTTTCACCCATAATACGCTCTTCTGACGACCAATATTCTAAGTATTCTCCCGTCAAAATTAGATCCACGTTGAAAGTTTTCCAGTGAAAAATGATTTACTAAGGTTGTTTTGCTGAAATTGGAGCCGATGTTAAAATTAAGGTAGATCTCTTATATAACACGCGAATAGACTCTGAAAATATGTTTGCGAAATACTAAATAGTTTTCGAGCAAACCAAGTCTTGGATATAAAATTGATGTTGTCTTATGAACCGTGACAAAAGAGGGACTGTGTAGTGACTTTGAATGATATTATTCAGATCTTCGAATTGGTATAAATTTCACTCTGTTTATGATCTGACCAAGACGGTATCGTACGTTGCTCTCAGCGCAATGGTCTGCCGTTCTTTAGTTTTAACATAGAAGTATTTCCATGGTTTTAATTACGAAGATATCTCATGTTTCGCGCCTTTTTCAAAACAAAGACAACCCGCCACATTTCACCTCAGACAGACAAAACATTCCCAAGAAGAAAAGAAAAGACGCCGTATTGACACTAGTTAACATATTGTAATACATCACTCACAATGCAAGGTGTCGGACAAGGTCAAGAAGAAGATAATACCGTCCGTGAAATTACGTAATCGCTTTAAAAGGGTCACCTCCCATACCTGACAGTGTATCTCTATCAGTCTGTTCATAGTACACCAGCATTCAGGCTTTGTTTGTCTTTGTTTAACCGCATAGTCTCCCCCTCCACTGTCTATGGTTTAACCATGGACCCTACACCAACGTAGGGTCTATGGTTTAACCATGGAAGGTGGGTGGTACTTCCCATTCTTGCAAGCCAGAGTTTTAATAATGTGGGAGGCTCGTTAAGAACGTTGCCGTAAAACAGGCCGTGGTTTGCGACGATGGGTACTTCCATGGTTTAACAAACTGTTCGAATTGCAAACATAACGTACTGTTTTCAAGCGAAGTGTGCTTAACCTTTCAATATTTGATAAAAAATTTAATTTTTAAAAAAGAAATCTGGGGACAGTATCATGGTGTTCCATATGCCCTGAAATCAGCGAGATAGTGTATCTACCTCCATGGCGATATCAAGCGCAACGAACTCTGGCTTACGAGAATGAAACTCTGGCTTACAATAATCGCTTCCTCTATGTATCTATAATGATATAGTCTACGAAAATACTTCATGACTTCTTGGGCAATATAAATAAAAAATAATAAAGGATGATGAAGAGCGTATGTTCTCCAGAGAGTTCCGTGCCATGCGCGCTAATCCCTGCAACGGATATATAGTGACACAGCAACCCATATCTGGTTCGCAAACAATCCATTGAAACCTCTGTAAGCAGCGCATATAATTATACCTGCACTGGCTGCAACTGAGACATTTTGTTCATCAAATAACCAAATATGTATTTCAGAAAAATTGCTCAATTACTTCTAAAAATAAAGACATTGTATTTGTTAAGTAGTGGTCAATATTACCTGTAGGTAGCGTAGTGGCAAGTTTTACATTTTTAGCGCGAGCTCTGTTTTAAACCATGTTAGAATTGTGATAGTTGTAACGGCTGTATCATTTTTCGATCAGACAACCACAATAAATTCACTGAAAATTGTTAAAAAACCAATACTTAGACACTGCACTGTACATGTTAATCAGTGGTCGATATTATCCATACGCTGACAGAAACAGTGATCGCCGTTGAGGGCGCTGAATTTGGATCCAAAAATCAATTTGATTTGATTCATCGTGTATACAACTACAAACATTACGTTTATCAATACTGTTCAGGGTGTATGACATTATGAGTAATGTATTTTACATAACAAAAGAGTTTCAAAAACGCCCCAGTTATAGCTATTGAAGCATTCACATTGCAAGATGTATCCACAGGGAACAGCAGGCATGTAATTGATTGATCAATCCCTATGCCGTATCCTACACTTTTTATCAGCATTTAGTACTGTTATCAGTTTGATTAGTTTAAAGTAAAATGTTGACACTGACTGGGTTTTTTTTTCTTTCCAGTTTTGCAATGTGGATTCGCATTTCTCGAGGCTGGATCTGTACGAAGTAAGAACACGACCAATATATTGATCAAGAACGTGCTGGATGTCTGTAAGTAGAAATAAACCTACTCTCAATTATTACTTGTGTTTTATGCACTTTTGTTTGTTTGTTGGTTTGTTTGTTTGTTTGTTATTTTTGTATTGAGTCTTTTCTGTCTTTGCATATAATCATACATTTCATTCTTATTAAAATCACTAATTTTCAAATGGTTGATTTCCTTTTTAAAAAAACGCTATTTTTTTCCGATTTATCCAAGTTACATCGGCTGCATCTGGTTCTAAACAACCACTAGTTGCAGTCTATTTTTCACTAAACTATGCTGTTTGAATATTAGTTAGTTCGTAGATTCGGTCGAAAGTGTATGTTACTGAACAAAATGGTTTCTATGGTGTTACAGGTGTAGGTGCCATGATATACTGGGCCATGGGTTACGCATTCGCGTTCGGGGAAGGAAATTGGTTTATTGGATCACGCAATTTTTTCTTCGAGGACTTCAGCTCGGACATGTTATCTCACTGGTTCTTTCACTTCGTCTTTGCGGCAACTGCTACAACTATTGTATCAGGTGCTATGGCAGAGCGAACAGAGTTCGGTGCTTACCTGATCTACAGTGTCATAATTACTGGTTAGTATGTTGTTGTTTTTCAAGTTAAATGCATCACACAATTCTCGTTACCTGCAATAGCTTTTTACCTCAAGCTAGGGGGTCAAAATATGATAAGAAGGTCGACTTATTTTCACGCGCGCCTATAGTAATGCATGTGAAGCGCGTGGAGCTGAAGTTATGGTGTCAACCAACACATCGAATGTTTGTTATTTTCATGATGTGCCTAAGCAGTAATATTCTATTTCAGGTACCTAGAATTAAAACTTCACACCAGAACTGCTACCTAATCTGAAAGACAGATACATCATTTTCGTGAAAGAGGGTGGTAAAATCGTTACAATGCCAAATTATTAAGTTGCTAGAAATAAAAACAAATTTCATAATTTTACCTACAGGATTTATTTACCCTGTCGTAAGTCACTGGGCCTGGTCGGATAATGGATGGCTTTTGGTTGGTCCAGGTGACGGGATCACATACCAGGTACGTCAACTACTATATCATCGTCTGACCGCATGACGGCGTGCTACAAATCTCCCAAGTTGGAGAGGAATACGAGTGCAAACGTCGGACTGGAATATTAGGCGATAACTCTGGAATCGCTGAACTTATGTAATGACTATTGCGTGTAGATTTGAATGATTTGAGTTATAATACGTTTCTGGAATGAAAAGTTAAAATCCGTGTTGTTGTTGTTGTTGTTGTTGTTGTTGTTGTTGTTGTTGTTGTTGTTGTATGAAATGCTGGAGATAAAGGTATTGCGCTTTCAGAAACATCGACTATTCCTTACAAAGACGTAAGGGGGGGGGGGCAGTTCAGTAACAATCTTCCTGCCAGTTGTAGGGACTAGACAAAAAATTGCAGAGGGAGGGATCTTTGTTTTTTCAAAAGTTCATTGCAAAGATTGGCCCTACCCCAAAATATTGCACAAAAATGAAATAACATCTCCCTCCCTCCTCTAAATATCACTGGGGGGGGGGGATGTTGACCCTCTCCCAAACGTTTGTACTCTTCTCTGGAAAATGGTGACTACCATTGAAAAAAATATTTGTTCTCGCCCCTGTGATTTATAGCCAATCGCTTAATCGCTGTATGTCTGTTTGCAAATTGAATCATGACGAATACTGTATTCACTTTTCCTTCATCGTTGTTCTGACAGGACTTTGCTGGTAGTGGTGTGGTACATACTGTCGGTGGTACGGCAGCGCTGGTCGGTGCAGCCATCTTGGGACCAAGGATTGGACGATTTGAGAACGGTAAACCAGTCAACATATCAGGACATACTGTACCGGTAAGCCAATGACAATATCCGTAGTGAATCTCCAGTCTTGCTTTGAAAAAGATATCTCTTAGACCGTAGAGTTAATGGTTTCTACGTTACATGTGTCTCTACCATTGTCAGTATTAGTGAATTTGTTATCAATATGACCTTCACTATTCCAACTTGTTTGATTGATTGATTGATTGATTGATTGATTGATTGATTGATTGATTGATTGATTGATTGATTGATTGATTGAGGTGTCTATCCATGCTATTTTAACTATACACCTCAAAAGACAACTATGATAATACATAAAAATATTGCTCAATGACACTTGAATTATTAAGAGTGGGATACTCGGTGGAATGCGTCATTCAATGGGGTAATCGGAAAGCAAACATTGTTAATTCGTCATTCGTTAATACACTTCCATTACAAATTGTGTCCACTATTCTTCATTTTCGCAAACCAGAGCTGTTATTTCTTCCTCCACACTTCGAAATAAAAGTGGGACGGCTCGTTAAGAACGGTGCCGTAAAACAGGCCGTGGTTTGCGACGATGACTTTTCTTGTACAAAGTGTTGTTCTCGTTCGTCAACCGTTATATTATATTTCCATGACAAAGTGCGGCCATCTTTGATTTACAGCTTGTTGCTCTTGGTGGTTTCATCTTGATGTTCGGTTTCTTCGCTTTCAATGGTGGATCTCAAGCTAGTATTTCTCAGCCTGGTGATGGTATTGCAGTTGCTAAATCAATTGTGAACACTATTATCTCTGGGAGCTCTGGTGCACTGGTTGCCTTGACAATCAAAAGGATGGGATTCTCTGGAGAACAATGGAGCTTACTAACAACCATCAATGGCGCCCTCGCTGGCATGGTAAGAAGAGTTTTCTTTGTTACTAGTATTTGAAATACTGATTGATTGATTGATTGGTTGGTTGATTGATTGATTGATTGATTGATTGAGTGAGTGACTTATTGATTGTTTGACTAATTGATCGATTGATTGATATACTGATTGAATGATTGATTGATTGATCGATTGATATACTGATTGATTGATTGATTGATTGATTGGATTATTGATTGATTGATTGATTGATTGATTGGATTATTAATTGATTGATTGATTGATTGAGTGAGTGAGTGAGTGAGTGAGTGAGTGACTTATTGATTGTTTGACTAATTGATCGATTGATATACTGATTGATTGATTGATTGATTGATTGATTGATTGATTGATTGATTGATTGATTCTTATTTTCACTTTTGATTTCTAGGTTGCGATTTGTGCCGGTTGTTGTTGTGTACATGCATGGGCTGCCTGTATTATTGGTATAATAGCCGGTATCACATACATGTCATGGAGTTGGGTTGTTTTAAAAATTGGTATTGACGACCCCTTAGATGCAGTGGCAGGTAAGACAAATTAATGATCACAATTAGATAAAAGAATTACAGCTCATCTTTCATATCTTTCATTTAAGCTAAGTAGCTTCGAACCTCTGTGATAAAAAATCATGCGAATTTTCAATATTTGTGAGTAAGTTGTCTAATAGAAACGCCTTCTAATATACTGCCTTTTATTCTAATTATCAAATATATTATGTATGTGTATTAACTGTCTCTTATCTTAATTTCAGTTCACATGGGATGTGGATTATGGGGAGTCATAGCAACACCAATATTATCTACACATACTGGTATTATTTACAGGATAACAGACGTCCTAGCGTGGAAGGTAAGATACTCTATCGGCATTACTTTGCATAAGTTTGTCTAGTGTCTATTTCATTTCAATAGGTTGGGTTTTTTAATTAACCAGTGACACTACTAGTCCTGTAATGATCACACTTGATAAGCTGTAAGTTGGTTGGTTGGTTGGCTGGCTGGCTGGCTGGCTGGCTGATCGGCTGTTTTATGGGTTGGTTGGTTGGTTGGTTGGTTGGTTGGTTGGTTGGTTGGTTAGCTAGTTAGTTAGCTAGCTAGCTAGTTAGTTAGTTAGTGGTTGGTTGGTTGTTTGGCTGGTTGATGATGTGTTGATTGATTTATCAGGTGGATGGATGGATGGGTGGTTGGTTGTTTGGTTTGTTGGTTGGTTGGCTGGCTGGTTTATGGGTTGGTTGATTGGTTGGTGTGTTGATTGGTTTGTCAGGTGGAGGATGGGTAGCTGATTGGCTGGTTGGTTGGTTGATTGGTTCGTTGTTTGGTTTGTCGGTCGGTTGGTTGGTTGGTTGGTTGGTCAAGTGGGTTGGTGGATAGGACGCTGGTTGATTGGATGGTTTTATTGAAGAACTTTGAGAGAAATGGAATATAGAATACCTAACTTAAAGCTACAACATGAAGGCAACACTATGTAACTATGGAACATTTTACACTTGTAACATGGTATTAAACATTGAAATGTGAAGTATTCCCTAGTTGAAAGGTCGATAACCTTTGATCATATGTTACATAACTGCTATCAGTAGTGGAACAGTAGTACAGATTTCAGATCAGTATCTGGCATTCTCATTGTATCTAAATAATTAAGTCACGTGATTTATTTCAGGCTTTTGGTTGGAACATAGTTGGCGCTGCTGCAATTATTATTTGGACGGCTTTGGTGTCGAGTGCTTTGTTTGGTCTACTGAGGGCGACAAAGATGCTTCGTGTAGATCCAGAAATTGAGAAGAAAGGTATGAAAATCATTTCAATTGTTAAGATTGTTCTCTTTCTAGTGCATATTTATATTTGTATTTATTTATTTATTTATTTATTTATTTTATTTATTTATTTATTTATTTAGTATAGAATGTGCCATTTTGATGATATGTATCACTTTATCACTATACAGGACTTGATATTCCAAAGCATGGTGAACCAGCTTACCCAATGGCAAGTTATGGACATGGCTGGGGTAATACAAATACAGAGGAAGCTTTTACAATCATAAAAATGAATGGCTTCAGTAACCCAATGAGTAAGTGCATTTCTTTGCTTTAATATTACTGTATCATTGATTTATACACGTAATGCTGTAATCAAACCATGAAGTTGAATCAAGGTAAAAAAAAAAAAAAAGCTGCTGCAGTCGGCTTTCGTACAACAAGTAACTTTACGAAACCTCACGAGACTTTACGAAACATCACGAGAGATGTCTTCTGCTGATTGTACACCTGCCTGTTAATGCTACAGTTTATGACATGAACACAGTAAACGAACATGCTTGAATAAAAAACTACCAAGTTTGATTTTGAAAAAAAA
>NC_135565.1:13464708-13534708 GCF_964340395.1 Glandiceps talaboti
TCACTTGCGTGCCCGTCGATTTCATTTCAGGGCTCCTACAAGGCGTACTCATTTGTGGTGATGTCGAGTTCACCTCTTGTCCCCTACGAGATGCACCACCGTGTGCTGATGGGGGTGAATAGTTCATGTCTGGGGTCTTACGCTTAGTTGTCACCTGCGTGCCCGTCGATTTCATTTCAGGTCCCTTACAAGGCATATTCATTTGTGTTGATGTCGAGTTCACCTCTTGTCTTCCACGAGATGAACCTGCCTGTGGTGATGTGGGTGAATTCATGTCTGGTCTTCCACGTCCAGTTGTTACTTGCGTCCCCATCGATAAAATTACAGGGTCCTTACATGACATGTTCATTTGTGGTGATGTCGAGTTCACATCTTGACTCCTGTGAGCATTGGTCACTTTTGGTGTTGCCCATTTGATATCAGGTTTCCTACCGGCGACGCTCGTTTGCATGTCTGTCGAAATCCCATCTGGTCTCCTATCATATGTGTTCCTGTCCATGCCTGTCGAGTCCGATTCTAGTCTTCTGTCGCCCATTATCACTTGCATGCCAACGGAGTTTAACTCAGGTCTTCTACTACAAGAAGATTGCTTGCCAGTGGAATTTAACTCGGGACTCCGACTTTGTTTTGTGATTTGTGCGTCTGTCGGTTTCAGCTGTGATGACCAATTGGCCATGGTGACTTGCGTTCCTATCGAGTTTGTTTGGCCCTTATTCACCTGCTGTGTGTCTGTTGAGTTCACCTCTGGTCTTCCACATTGCTTGTTGACTTGAGTGCCTGTTGATTTCGTATCTGGTCTTCTAAGGGGTGTGATCACATGATCATTCAGCTCTGGTCTCCCAAAACCCGCGGTCACTTGCGTACCTGTCGAGTTCATTTCTGGTTTCTTGCTTGCCGTTATCAGATGTGAGGCTGGTTCGTTCCCCTCCAGCCTCAAACCAGGCGTTCCTTGTACAGGCTTTGGTATCGATTCCCGTCTCCTACGACCCGTAGAAACCTGTGTGGATACTGACTTTGTGTTCTGTGCCAGTGCAGTCTTTGTTTCTTGTCCACTTGGAGTTGTTGCAACCTGTGTTGCCATGGAGTCCATCTCAGGTATCCAACGAGGCATAGACAATTGTGTCGACGTGGTGTCCAACTCTGGTTTTCGACGAGCCCTGCAAACAAGTCAAATGTATACCTATTGCATTATCTTCGAACCCCTCTCGGAAATTTGCAATAGCTAGCTACACCCCCTTCCTACCGTCAGTTCTGTATTGTCATATGATTATAAGCTACATGTATAAGACATTGAAAATTCTGATATAAAAGACAATTGTAAACTACGAATTTGATCACTTCTAGGTAAGTTGTCGTTTTGTGTACACATTTATGAACAGTGAAGCTGAGAGTGGGAAACAACACAATATATTTCAATGTCGTAATGTAGGTATGTATTCTTTCTAACATGATAACATGCCAAAATCAATATCAAAACCCCTCATTTGCCTTTAGTCAGTAGAACGATAGTCGTCAGGGTGATGTAAACATTCTGAGGTTTACAGGGAATGTCCGCTATTTACACACACACACACACACACACACACACACACACACATATATATATATATATATATATACATACATATGATATATGTGTATGTATGTATGTATGTATGTATGTATGTATGTGTCTAAAATGTCTAAAATGTCTATAAATGTGTGTGTACCTGTCTGCCTATTTGTTTGCTTATTTATTTGAAGGGCTTTTACCTTGATAGTGTGTCGTGTATTTTGCTCATCCGTTCTCTAATCTCACAATGGTTTGCCTCCATTTTCTCCATGTTATCGACAAGTTTGTTGAGTTGAGACTTGCAATCTTTCAAGCCGTGCATGACACCAACCTTCTCTGACATCCTAGAAATATCGGCCATACCGTCATTTAGTTTACCTACTTGACCTTTCAAATTGGATATAATGTTTTGACTTTTCATAGAAATGACTGGAATTTCCTGTATGGAAGGAAAACAAACATTGTTTTAGAGTTTGAGAGAGAGAGAGAGAGAGAGACAGACAGACAGACAGACAGACAGACAGACAGACAGACAGACAGACAGACAGACAGACAGACAGACAGACAGACAGACAGACAGACAGAGACAGACAGACAGACAGACAGACAGACAGTGACAGACAGACAGACAGACAGACAGACAGACAGACAGACAGACAGACAGACAGACAGTGACAGACAGATAGACAGACAGCCAGAGAGACAGACAGACAGCCAGACAGACAGACAGACAGACAGACAGACAGACAGACAGACAGACAGACAGACAGGCAGGCAGGCAGGCAAGATAAAATAATGTAAAGCTATAAAGACAGGGTATTGGAAAAATGAAACAGAGAGTAAAATTGCTCATTGGGTTTGATATATTCCACTGACAAAGTTTCTATTATTGGTGAGGACTGATGTAGTATCTACTCTGTAGTACCACACTGACCTTCCTCAGATCTTCTCATCATATGGATACTAGCTTTGCTTGTTTTTAGTTCTGTGATTGTGACTGTTTAGGAACCGGCGATGTTTGTTACCAAAATTCAACAAAAAAGTCGACAATTCAGTCATTACACTGATAGGCTGCAGTGTACCAATGAGTAAAAAAAAAAGTCTAGCAAAACGAAATACTTTTTTTTTTAAATTAATGTAATTATTTACTGAAATATAAGCTTAATAAGATTTGTTTATGATATTTTCTACACTTACCGTCAAACCACGTGACATGGCTTGTATTTCATGTTTCAGTTCTTCTTTGGTTGACTCACAAATCTGTGTGTCTGTCTCTATCCGATCTTCAGCCTCTTCTTGCTCTCTTTTAATATCTTCTACTATGTCGTAAAATTCACGTTCAAGCTTCATATTGTCCGAAAGTTTAGATTCGATAATATTAACTTGTTGTTTTAGAAATTCTTCATCTTTTTCCTCTAGTCTTATTATTTCGTTTTCGTTCTCTTTCTTCACAAGTTCGTTTGAATTTGCGTCTTCTACAGTTGGAGCTGATAGGTGTTCAGGATAGGAGCTATCGTTTATTTCCTGTGATTCAGGTTCAGTTTGTTTTTCGCTGCCAGTCTTCGCCGTTATGTTGGTTAATTCCGAACACAGTTCCTCGACAACTGATTTTACCAGCAGAAGTTTGTTTAGTATACCCGACTGCTCTGGAAGTGCCGTCCGTGTGTAGTCACGTAGGTCTTTTAGAGGTTCTACGGACATACGGATAAACGTAAAGTCGGGAGGTATATAACTGTCGTCTGGAATCGATGGTTTCCGCGAAGCTTTCGTTGATTCAGAAAGTATAGGAGAGTTTGAAAATTTCGTAGGTACGGAAACTTTCTGCAAATCGCAAGAGTTCGGTGGCTTGAAAACTTCCGAAGATATGTTATCGTTTGGCGATTCGGAAACTTCGGGAGATTTGGAAACTTTCTTGGGTCTGGATACTTTCGGAGTATTAGAACCTTCTGGAGATGGCAAAACTTTTGGTGGATCAGAAGAGTTCGGTGATATGGTAACTTCCGGAGCTTGGAAAACTTTAGGCGAATCAAAAATGTTCGGTGACTTGGAAACTTCGGGAGATTTGGAAACGTTCGGTGATTCGGAAACTTCGGGATATTTGAAAAATCCCGGAGATTTGTAACCTTTCGTTGATCCGGAAACGTTCGGAGAAGTAGAAACTTCGGGAGATTTGGAAACCCTCGGTGATTCAGAAACTTCCGGTGATTGTGAAAAATTGGATGATTCGGGAACTTTCGGAGATTTGAAAACGTTAGGTGATTTGGAAACTTCCGGAGTTTCAAATACTATCGTTGGCTCGGAAAATTTCTTGGGTTTCAAGGAATCGGAAGCTTGTGGGAACTCTGTGTTATCCGTCCCGGCAGTAATGGTCGCTTGTCTTGGATCTTGAGTTTTAGGATACAACTTACCAACGGTGGCTTTCGGTAATTCTGATGCTTTCGGCAATTCAGTTATACCATCTATTCCACTGGAAGCATTCCCTGCTGTGGTGTTTGCGGGATGCCTCGGTGAAATACTGTCCTTGGTGCCTTTAGTCAGTGGCTGTGCCCTCAATCGTTCAATTTGAAATTCGACTAGTTTCGAAAAATTTGACAGCTTTTGTCTGACGTCTTCCCGAACATACCCACTGACACGACCAGTCGTAAAACTTCGATCCGACGCACTTCTGGCAACAAACCCTACGTAACTACAGTTATGAACTTTGGACTCCAAATTTCCATCTGTTTCGTCTGCACAACTTGAGTGCATTCCTTGTGTGGTGTAAGATTACATAAAGCGACATACTTATTACTTTGAAGATCTCAAATAGTAGCGGTTGCCGATGATTCGGATAGCGTGGTATGCCGCCGAGTATGAAAATGACGCCTGTCACTTTGTCACGTGATTTACAAGAATTCGAACATTCCACTCATGCAAAGAGAATTAGCCATAGCCAGCAGAGCGCACACAACGTGCATCTCAAAGTTGAATGTTCTTTTTCACGACACACAATTACAACTGACCGAAATATTATTTCTATGAAGAATATAAAATTGAAATATCGACTTTTCACAAATATTCGCCAGTGTTCCCCAAAGAGTTTGTCTCTTTGCGCGTCACGAAACGCCCCATCACGTTTACGCTATGACCCCCGCGACTAAAATGACATTCTGATATTGTTCGATGACGGTGTGTGATTGGACCAAAGTTAATCACGTGATGAGAATAAAGAAGAAAGATTTCGAAGAAATCGTGTACAATCCACACACCCGTCGCACTCTCGATGAGAGTAACTATCCAACATCGTTCGAGAGTGTAACAACACTTTTAAAACTGTGAGAAGATGTAGGCGCAAAGTTATCTACTAGAAGAGTGTATAATCTCTTAAAGAATCATGACAGGGGGAGCGGTGGACTTGGTCTCGACTATTGCGCACGGTTTGGTGTCCAATATGTCAAATGAAAATACCAACCAGTCCCACCAGTACCACGACCCCCACGATCACGCTGTTGGCCATGGCGAACCACCGTATGTCATACTGTTCGTTTTCGTCAGTATTGCAATGGGAGGTAAGTATGTTGTGGATACTTTTCTATTCGTGGTTTTATATGTGTGACGTTTATGTATGTATAACACTAGATTAGTTCATCAGGATCTTAAAGAGTATAGATACACGTGAATACTAACAGCAGTGAACTTATGATCTAGAGAGCGGGATCCAGAGAGTTCGATTCGTACCTACATCTAAATGCGTGCAAAACGGTTATAAACATGCATCCAACTAGGTTTTGCATCGTGAAGTCCAAACGTGTATTATGTAAACTAGCACTGTTCCGCGAGCCCCTCCACTTATTTTGGTGTTGGTTGGACGTGCCGTTATACTGTACATTCGTCCGTTGTTCATCCTTGTCCCAATCTCAGACCTCATGAGTCACAATATTATGTCATCAGTATTTTTGTTTATTGTGTTATGATGTCACAGATGAAGCATAATTTAAATGTGAAACCAGATTGGATGTTTTGAACAGAGGCTTTTCGTAATATTTCATGTACTCGCGTTTATGTATGTATTTGCCGGCGTTTAAATGCACGTATTGATGTGTCTATATATGTATTTCTATGTATATCAATCAGATGACAGTCTGGTTAAAGACGGGGTGCTACGGTTCGTTTAAATGATCTATCTTGTTTTTTTCCTGTACCTTATTTTCTGTATAAACACCAGTTGATATTGACCTGTACAATTGTGTAACCCCCGGGTTGACTTGATACAAGGACATATACACTTCCTGATGTAGTAGGAACATATGATAAAATGCTTCAATCCTACCAGGTACCCATTTATATATAAATAGAGCCGACCTCACATTTTGGTAAATATTCCAGCCCACAGACGGTAAAATATAGTTACTTTGGAACGGTAAATTTGAAACGAATGAAAAGTTTCGATCCGTCTACTAGACGGACCTTGATCACGTGTAGACGGATCAAAACGTCGAATTCGTTGTCAATTTATCGTTCCAAATTAGCTATATTTTAACGTCCTTCTCCTTGGAACCATGAACAATATATTCTCCATAATTAATTCCAGCTCTCATTCGGAGTCTCCTCAACAAGGTCCCGGTAAACATCCCGTACACCGTGTTGTTACTGATCGTGGGTGTCTTGATTGGTCTGTTGTCAAGCAACTTCCATCAGGTTGCTAAGTACACAATAATGGTACATATGGATCCACATCTCATCTTACACGTCTTTCTACCTGTACTAATCTTTGAGTCTGCATTCGCTATGGATGTACATACATTCCTAAAATCTGCAGTGCAGGTAAGTACACTATTTATTTTAATATGCGCTATAAATTATAGGCTTCCTGGCTGTGTATTTTTTTCCCTTTTCTTTGTGTTCGTTCGTTTTTGTTTGTTTATTTGTTTGTGTGGCTTTGTGAGCGGGTGTGTTTGGGTGGTTGGGTGCGTGTGTGTATATGTTTGCGTGCCAGTGGATGTGTGCATGTGAGTAAATACTTACACATGTGTTCATCTGTGTATGTGCTTGTGTGTTAATTCTATGTGTCCGATATTTGCAGTGTGTGTTTTGTGCGTGTATGTGTATATGTATGTATGTATGTATGTATGTATGTATGTATGTATGTATGTATGTATGTATGTGTATGTGTGTGTGCGTGTGTGTGTGTGTGTGTGTGTGTGTGTGTGTGTGTGTGTGTGTGTACGTTTTGTTTATATTTCATTCCAATTGTTAACACGCTCTAATGCGGAGAATTCAAATGTAAAACAAATCACAATTGCGTCATATCTACGTATTCTACGGGAGGAGGGGAGATCTCCACCGAGTATATCCCGGATGTTAACTTGTCCGCAATTCATGTTGATGCGGTGTAATCCTATAACGGTTAATCTTTAATTAGCGTAACCATATATTTCGCAAATTTTTTTAAAGCTCCCTTCCAATGCAATCTCCAATCCTTTTTTTTATTTTGACACACAGCAATTACATAGGGGCCGTTACAGTTGTAGATAAAAATGTTGAACATGTGTGATTGAATGATTTGACTGACAAAATTACGAAAACTGTATTGTCAAAAAATCATATGTTAAAAACTCTTTGCTTATTTTGTCCCTTCGAAAAGGAAATGGTTACTAGTAGAACAAGAAACATAATTGCAAGTAGGTACATCATTTCTTGTGCTTATTTTCCATTAACTTTACAGGTGTGTATTTTAGCTCTGTTTGGTTTGATGGTGGCTTCACTTCTGACAGCAGTGTTGGCACAGAATGTCTTCGATTACGGTTGGGATTTCAACACAGCCATGATGTTTGGTTCAATTATGAGTGCTACAGACCCTGTCGCAGTAGTCGCACTATTGAAAGACCTAGGTATGTTATATTTTAAGTTTCACAACATTTTCAGTCGTTATTACATAATACACGTGATTTTTTTTCAAAAATCGAATTCGCTATCTCATGAAATTTATTCTTGTGAAGAGAAACGTTCTATGTATAGCACCCTCACATGGTGAAATGCAGATAGCACAGAAGTGAGCGTCTAAGACTAATCTTAAGTTACGTTCAGTCAAGGGTACAGATAGTACAACCCCTAGAACATAGTAACACAGCGACGTTTAGAGTTAAGACTTTTTAAAATAGCAAACACATAAGCACAGAAGGAAAGCCTCACAGAACATTAAAGTTACATTATTTGCCGTCCTGGCTAGCTGTAGAGGAATGCAGTGTTCGATTCGAACGGACTTGCCATCACTACGAGTTCTATCGTTGATCGTATGGAGGGAACACAGACAAGAGATCATACAAGAATAATTTGAGAAGTCTTAGACAGCTATAATTTTTACTAAATCTGGTCTAATCTTCTCGACAACGATTTGTGGCTAACCGATACAATCACACAAACTCAAGAGTGACAAATAATGATATATAGTAGTGTTGTTTGTACTGCTTTTTTTCTTCTTTTTTTGTGGGGGGGGGTGTCCTTTGTGTATTTATAGTCCACACATATTTGTTATAATCGCCATTTATATTTCTAACTCTAGTTTTAATATCTTGGCTATATGAGTACTACAGTAGTCCGTGCTACTTTTTTTTTACCAAATATAAACAAAGTGATGATAATATTAAACAATGACCAATGTATCCACGGTATAGTCGAAAAGCACAGCGTGATTTACATATATATATTGCCTTTTTTACGATTTTTGTTCACTGTGGTCTAGGTGCTTCCAAACAGTTAGGTACATTGATTGAAGGTGAATCTCTTCTCAATGATGGCTGCTCTATCGTTATCTTTGAAGTCTTCAAACGTATGAGTATCCCTGGCCAAGAAATGACCGGTAAGTACGTCCCCTTTTTGTCGAGTATTACGTTATTTTGAATCCGCGTATTAGAACTAGAGTTTTATGTTTTCGCTGACGCAAAGCGGTGTTGTCTGTTAATGCCGTAAAAAGGCTAGTAGTTTACGTAGACCGTCGTGCTACTGGATTTCGACTATGTCGCTCTTTACAAACAATCAGGATACGACTCACGCTGTCATTAAATTCATATCCGAGGGGCAAAAAATGGTGTTATCATAGTTAACCCCCTCATAATTTGTTGATATCTGTGTAGTTCGGTTGAGTGAACGCCATCATGTACATATATACAGCAAATTTCTCTTTTTAGTTACTATTCTTGGCCCGCTGACCAACGTTTGCAAACCTTTGAAGCGCCAGGGATCAACGAACTATTTCCGAAAATACCATGTCACACAAGCATTCGTAACAAAGATATACACAAATATCCATTTGCTGACATTTCAATTTTGATAATTTTTTTCTGTTTTTTTTTTCAGGGACGGCAATTTTGATCTACTTTGTCCGTGTGGCATTTGGCGGTCCTATATTTGGTTACATAATGGCAAGATTGACTACCCTTTGGCTATCCTATATTTTCAACGATGCCCTGACTGAAATTACCATAACTCTAGCTTCGACTTACATCACGTTTTACATCGGTGAGGGCGTCCTCAAAGTGTCTGGTGTATTGGCTGTCGTTGTATTGGGTTTGGTAGTGAGTGTCGAAAAAACTAGCATCAGTCCAGAAGTTGAAGTATTCTTACACAGGTAAGGAGCTGAACAATTATACCGTCCACATGCCGACTTTTGACGGTGCCGTTCACTATACCGCCCTCAACGGTCGACACGACACCAGTTTTCCGTCGTGCAATTCTTGTGATGTACGTACAATAGTATAGGCGTCGACGGGTTCTATCTTCTCTGCCCTAACTTTAACATTATTTGCGATAAATGATACGCTTACAGAGATCATTTGTAAAATTGTAAATGTTTTTGGCAAGATATAAAGTCGAGTTGTCTGAGAAAGAATTTCGAGACAAGTTCTCTCACCTTCCTTAAAGTTCAAAGGTCATCAAAGGCGCATGTCTGGTTGAAATGCCTTTCTGGTTTATCACCAAACGTGATTTACGGTGCGATCACTCTCATTACAATTCTTATTCAACTCAAGTTTCGAACTCATTGTTGAATTTGCATATTTACATTGCGTCTAAGTTCACCTGGGGGAAAAAAAGTCGTAAATCATATAAACTTGTGATCCGAGTAGAGAAGAACAATTTTGTTTTTGTTTGAACGTCATTCGGTCTAGATTTTCGTAGCGTAGGACCCCGAGGCATGCTGTTGCGCTTTAGTTTCAACCAAACTTTTCTGGTTATAATCAAAATCATTATATTATTTACTTCTTTCTCTAGGTTTTGGGAGATGTTGGCATACCTAGCCAATACCCTAATCTTTGTACTAGTCGGCGTTGTCATCGTGGAGAGAGCTATGAGAAATGTCAACGATATGGATTGGTTCTACATCATTGTACTTTACATTGGTGTCAACATAATCAGGTAGATTGTTACAACTCACGCATACAGAAAGAGGGAGAGGGGAAGGGACGGATGGGGCGGGCGGGCGGACAGACAAATACCGGGAAATGAAGAGGCAGACAGACATAACACTTAACGAACGAAATGGATAATTCAAATATATGGGAACCAGTACGGACGTAATAATTGTCCGACATTTTATTCGAAAGAAATATTCACATTACACCGACCTACCCTAAACCATATCTACCTTTGCCCAACTTCCACGTTTAGACTGTAAACGTGGCAATGTAAATCAACCAACAAAGCATTGTAAATGACTATACTAATACAAAGATAGATTTGTCATCTAATTGAAACGTTTTCATTCGTATCATACACTTTCAGAGCTATCGCTATCGCCCTCTTCAGTCCGATTTTGTCTCGTATTGGCTATGGTTTATCTTGGCGTAATGCTGCCGTAATGACATGGGGTGGACTTCGAGGAGCTGTTGGTTTAGCCCTAGCCTTATTGGTAGTTTCAACAGAGGAAATCGATCAGAAGAAAGTCGGTAGTAAAGTTTTACTTCACACTTCAGGCATTGTGATCTTGACACTGTGTGTGAACGCTACTACGATTCAGTCACTGCTAAGAGTTCTAGGTAAGCAATAGTCTGTAAGGTACGCCGTGACGGGGCGCCCTCACACATATCGGTGAGAGGAGGCCGGTGAGGGCGGAACGACACGACGTATCTTACATTACAGTCTTAGGCAACTGGTCTAAAATTTCTCTATTAAAGCTGCACTAGCTGTAACTGGAACGTTTTTTTCTCAAACTCGTTCGGGAGGGGGGTTAGATATATTGACTTGCTCGTAAACTTGAATCACCTGTAGGTAAAGGTATTAGTGATCCTGTACGTACACATATCAAAAAAATTAAACCGATCTTTAGGTACGCACCCCAGTCCAATTCACCGATGCGATCACGATTTCAATCTATTACTGTTTACTGTACTATTTATGGATAAAACAAACCTCTAAAATGTTCAGAGTCAAATTATTGATATTTTAAATAATTTTCAGCGAATGTGTTTTTTGGTTGTCGAAACAAGAATACTCAGTTATAGCTAATGCAGATTTCAAATGAGGCAAGTTCGTTAGAAAAATGCGGGAAATGGCCGTTTTTCACATCATATGAGTATTTAACCGTGAACTTTTTGGACAAAGCTTAGTTTTGAAATTGCGAAAATTTCGAAAATCTAACGTCCCCCAATGTCTGACGGTTCAGATGCTTGGAAACAAAAGTGAACTCTAATTTTCTGAACGTACGGTCCAGTTTTTATTCGTTAAGAAAATTTCAAAAATCTCCTATTTTCACCGTACAATGTGTTAGAACTAGAATTCTGGGTCTGCTTGTACTACATGGCCAATTAACTGCCATGAATTCTGGTCCAGGAGAGAAATACTTTAAAATTGTATATATTTCTTTAAAGGTATGAGTGACATTTCAATTCCTAAACGTATTGCTATGGCTGGTGCTGTTCGACGACTACGGGAATCACAAAGCAGAACGTTCGCTATGTTGAAGGCTGACAGATTTTTGGCTGACGCTGACTGGGAAATGGCAGAGACGGCATGTGAAATAGAAGACCCTTACAGAACAACTGGCGAGGAGGTGGGTTACGACTAAATTGTGTGGTGTCATCTTTGATTATTACAAAACATCCCTATGTTGTGGTTTTAATAGCCTTGAATAATGAATTCACGTGGACTATTTCATTTGGCAATGGGGTAGGATTATTTCCCGTTTACCGAGACATCTAACGATGAGGGACACACGTCACACCTCAGCTTGAATATGCATTGGGTATAGTACAAGCCATATAGTACCAAAACAGATGCATGAAATGATTAAAACTCACAGTGACCGTAACATGGTTATCAAGTATTGGTCATATTGTTCAACCACAGACAACTAAGAAGATACTTGTCTGTGGTTCAACCTTTGTTCTGGTTTACGTTCCGATGTATATATTGACGATTGGCGATGATGTCGATGTATGTATCAGAAAATTTAATGGACATTACTGTATTGAAATACTCTTAAACTGGTGTCATTGTTGATACCACTTTTGTTTCCTAGCATGTCGAAACATCTGAACTTGGCCCTGAGATCCATACCAGTACCTGCCCTACGTGTCACACCGAGGTACGGAACGAACCGTCAGCTAAAGAGTATGCTGATATGGCATCTGAAGCCAGATTACGAATGCTGAAAGCTGAAAAGGTAAGATTCTACATGTTGAATTCATCCGTTCCCCGCCCCTCACTGTCTACCCTCCCCTTCCTGCCATAACACACTGCGTGATAGAATTATCGCTTCATCCTCCCTCAAACCAGCATTTCATTGTAAAATCCTTGAAAGATGGTTCATTTTTGTTTTAATGTAATAGTAAATTTGTTACACAATTTAGGCGTTTAACATTGAGTGCTAGTATGCTCTCTCTCTCTCTCTCTCTCTCTCTCTCTCTCTCTCTCTCTCTCTCTCTCTCTCTCTCTCTCTCTCTCTCTCTCTCTCTCTCTCTCTCTCTCTCTCTCTCTCTCTCTCTCTCTCTCTCTCTCTCTCAGGTGAGCTACTGGAAACAATTTGAACACGGCATGTTGTCTCGAGAGGCTGTACGATTACTTGGCGGACTAACTGAAACTGTCGGTGATGAAGAAGATCGTTTCATCGGAGTTGACGACATTCAAAAGTACTGGGAAGTCCGTGGTATCTGGCCTTATATGGTAAGTACAATGAAAGTATGGCCATATGTCCTTATATGGTACAAATAACCACAGCGTGAATATGGGTATGTCCTTATATGGTAATTACAATGAAAGCATATGTCCTTATATGGTAATTAAAATTAAATCTGGTATATGTCCTTAAATGGTCATTATAAGAAAACTATAGCATGCACGGCATCTTGCAATTGCGATAGCAGTAGTCAACACATTCATTGATGGGAATGGAATTTAACTAAAGTCAACGTGCAACTGCTCTTTCGTTGTTCATTTATGGCTGCATCTGTAATGAAATCGATACAATACTATTTGATTTTTTTATTTGTAAACAGAAAATGAAATTGGAAGATTGGATCAAGGACAAGAAAGATACTGTACCTGCACCGAAACCTCGATGGCAACAAATGGTTTTCAACGTTGTACGTAAACCTGGCTTTGACTATTTCATATACACTGTGATCGGTTTGAACTTGATACCTATTGGATTGGAATTTGGATACCACGACCCTGAATTTGAAACACCCCAACGAATCTTGAACTTCGTCTTCTGTTTTATATACATTGTAGAAGCTACACTCAAGGTAAGTTTACCTTTTCAGGTACGCATGAAAGGTCTCTTTTTTAAAATCCACTTCACCGCATGTGATTCAGATGACCATCGCACATGTTCCGAGTCTGTGTGTCCATGGGGTATTATGAGACTGAGTGCCACTGTTAATTTGAAGTTTGACTGCACCAATCGCAAGGCAAAACGTCATCATATGTAAATTAGGTCAAATGTCACATTCAACTCACAGTATCCGCGTAGTGTATATAAGCTTTACCTGGGGTGAAAGACAGTAGTCAAATGTGATATTTCGTACATCATATAACATCTATGTAATTAATATTGGACATGTATTTTATGTTACATTGGTTTACCAAAGTCACTCTAGAAAAATAAAACCAAGGCTTAGTCCCTGGAAAAAGTAGGGATACAACCACCTTGTCAAGAAGCTAAGACTATATGTAATGAGAGAACCCCATGACGCACGAGTGCACGTGTGGCGTATACGTCGTACTCGGGGTGTTTGCACTCGTGTTTGTAGTGTTCTCTGCTGCACTCGTGCTTGCAGTGTTCTCAGCTGCAGTGCTTTCCCGAGTGTATACGTAACGAGTCAAAGTGCAGCAGAAAACACTGCAAGCACGAGTGCAAATACTATACAGTATTGGGAATTCTGTGTTTTTTTCTCCGAAGGGTAATATTAACTTTTTACGATATTGTGATATAGTAATGTTTAAACTGCAAAGTCTAACAAAACATTAAAGGACATTAAACAGTGCATTCGATTCTTGAATAAACTTAATTAATTTACCCATAGAAAAATTATATCAGTTGTTAACGGTTCATCCCGCAACTATCATTTACTTACTGTACGTATAATAATTCCTAACGGATGTTTTCTCTTTTTACTTTGCCAACAATAAATGTGGTTTTCTTTATTTATTTATTTTCAGTTGATTGGACTAAGAAAACATTACTTCTTCAGTTATTGGAACATTTTTGATTTCTTAATCATGCTGTTATCAATAGTTGATCTGATTGTGGAATTTACAATGGGTGATACCGCTAAATTTAACCCAAACATCCTAAAGGTTATCCGTGTTTTCAAAGTCCTCAGAGCCTTCCGAGGTCTCCGACTGGTTAAGGTGAGTTTTAATTCCATTTCAAATCAAGACTGGCAAATATGGCAGTAAGGATGTGTCTGTCTGTCTGTCTGCCTGTCTGTCTGTCTGTCTGTCTGTCTGTCTGTCTGTCTGTGCAGTTGGAGAACTGTTTATTTGAACCTATCGGATCCTTGCAATCAAAAGCTTTATCACTTAAATAAAGAGACCATACTATAGTATTATAGAAATAAAATAAAAACTTTTCAAATGATAACAAAACTGTCAATTTTCTTCCTAGGTCATCATTCCACGGATTATCGGCTGGGTGAATTCCAGGATTAATGCTAAACTGAGTCTTGGCTATGACGTTGGTAAAGGATTTGTTGTTGGCGAGGAAGAAGTCTCCAAACTGATTGAACACATGGTTGACAATGAAAAAATTCTGAAAACACTAAAATCTCAGTCTGAGGTATCACGACTGGCCGTAATCAGAGAACTTGGTGATTATAATTTACAGTGTTTATTTTTTTTACTGACTTGGTGACGCTCTGTTAACAGCTAGTTAGAACTTTTGGAAATCTTTGGAATTGAGTTTTGTTGAGACCATCTAGTTGTCATTTGCATATTTACGATACAAAAACACAAATGAAAACTGAATGGTCGCAACAAAATTCATCGTCGTAAACCACAGCCTCTTTTACGGCACTGTCCAAGACCTTTTACAAAATACTGAATTGTTGGATGGAAGAAGCTCGCGTATCATTTTTCGTTGCGTCAGCAATAAAATTGTACTCTGTTTTGCGTGATTAATCAAAAGTCAATGCAAAAGTTTTCAAAAAGTTCTTAGTTTTTACTCTGTTGAGGTCGATTGTATCAACAAGTAGTACAGTACCAGGTTGAAATTGTGATCGCATTGGGGCGCTGATTTTTGGTTGTGGACCCAAAAATCAATTTGGTTAGATTTATTGTACCATGTTATTGTACTGCTACACAAAGATGTGTACCCACGGACGATTCAGTACTGTTCAGTGGGCAGGATATTACAAGTAAGTCATCATATCTATTAAAACAAATCTTTAAAAAGTTCCAGTTGCAGTAAAACATAAAATACATAAATTATTTTTTATACCAAGCAACGTCACTGTACAATCCCATCAAAACTAATAATTACATCGTCCCTGGTACCCCTTATGTTTCAGGTTTGTTGCAAAGAACTCATCCGGGAATTGCAATCTCCGTGAAGACACGCCAATCTATTCGTACCGTTCTGAATCACACTAGGGATACTCTTCATGAACTTCAAGGTGGAGGCATATTGGATGAACAAGAAGCACAAAAACTAGAACAAGTGAGTAACTTTTGTCATATTGATGAAACTACATGTCCAACAAACAGGTCCATATATGGCGATGATATCATACATGTCCAAATATGGGAGGTGACGATGTCAAATATTTCCAAATACGGGGTGTGTGTGTATGATGATATCAAGCATGTCCAAATATGGGGATGATGAAATCAAACATGCCCAAATATGGGAGATGACAATATCAAATCATGAGGTTGGGCTATATTACCCAATTCATCCGTGAAAGTATTAAACATTACAGTACATCATTGACTTTTCGGACATAAAGTCAACTATTATAACAGTCTTAAGCGAAAATTTCCATGTTTACATGCATAGCGCAATTTTAACTTAAAAACCTTGTTGCTTGCAATTGGCGTACTATGATTATGGTGTCTGTGTCACAACAAGCTAACCTTTCCTATCCTATAGTAGGAAATTTCATCTGTCAAACCTTCAATAGCTATGGACAATAAAACTGATGTCTTGGTCATGATGATTAACTTTTGCTGGGTTTTTTTTTTCAGATGATCGAAATCAAAATGAAACATCTGATGAACGCTCCTGCTAGTATTGCTCCACCATCACCAGAATTCCTACTATGTAACATCGCATGGTTACAAGGAGATGAACACACCATCAACTTCATCACGGTAATACATCAACCAATCTTAGATCCTATGCCTAGCTTTCCCCTGGTCCATTCTCACAAACCAGAGCTGTTATTTCTTCCACGACACTGCGAAATAACACTGCATTTGCACGATGCCGTAAAAGAGGCTGTGGTTTACGACGATGCCCTGGTTTTATATATTAATAATATAAAACACTAAGAAAAGTGAATCTAATAGACTACCATAAGTCACAAACTACCAACATACAGACGACCAATCTTACTTTTTAAGTTCATCTTTAAATATTATATTTTATTTCGCCAACAGACAAAAGCTGAAATGCTTCATTTTGACTACGGTGACATTGTTGTTCAACAAGGTGAATTGCCCAACGGAATCTACCTTATTGTATCAGGAATGGTTAAAGTAAGTATACCATAAAATACTTAGTCATTACATGTAAGTATACGTCTCTATAATAGTCAGGTTCTTGCAGCATTTACGCAGTCGCATTTTAGGGTAGAAGACACGTTGGGAGTGAACTGCACTGAAAATCAAATCTCTCTAAACTCTGCCAGATGGCAGCTTGCATCTGTTCCTTTGGAAATTAAGAATTTAATAAATTTTGGGGGTCGCTCTTCTTGTTTTCGAGGAAATTGCTAATCTTTTATTTCCAATATAGTTTACACAGTATTCGGCGGCCATATTGGATTCCAAAATGACAGAACGTTGATAACATTTTGACCTCGATTTCAAAAATTTGGATGGTGACCCCCCCCCCCCCCGACTTTATTTCTTGACTTTAACATAGTATTCTTGAACAGAGTAACAGCAAAAGTTCAAACAGTTTATATCTGAGGCGCATTTCACATATTAATCAAGTTGATATATATTGAGTCGGTAAACTATAAAGAACCTTCGAATTTTCCTTTGTCGCGGCTTTTTCTCGACTTGTTCACGATCACCCTAAACCCATTTGGTACTAGACCTTTGGAGAGAAAAAAAGCAAGACTCGATTCGCGCGATTTTCCTTTCTTTTTTTCTGTAAATGCGGTCACTTGTCAGCCTAAATTTTGCTCAGGTCATCAATGAAATCTTTTTCTAAGAATTCCGTCAAAAAGAAAGAAAAGGCGCGCAAAAGAGAAATGGGGAAAAAATGTTCAGACTATTTTAGCGAAAACGTTCTCAAAATAGCGGAGGATGATATAATTTGTACATTATGTTTGCAGTTTCACGGCTCTGGAGGTCATCACCATGACGGTGAACTGATTGGTTATGGGACGACGGATGGTAATAGTACCATGGGTACCGACATCTTTGAAGATTACCTTGGAGCTGGTAACGTCATTGGTGAAATGGGACTTCTGACTCGTAAACCAAGAAATGCTACAGTGTCCTGTGAAACATCAGTGCAGGTGAGAAATAAACTTTTAAGTTATAACACGTCCTCAAGCACCATCTCTGATACATTATAAAAGATAATCAATCACATGTAAATTACATGCATACAATGTGTTTGAGAGAGAGAGAGAGAGAGAGAGAGAGAGAGAGAGAGAGAGAGAGAGAGAGAGAGAGAGAGAGAGAGAGAGAGAGAGAGAGAGAATTTGTTTATCTGAACACAGACTGGTTCAAGAAAATTGCAACCTTTCTAGACCAGTGAGAGAGCGACTGGTTATACCATAGTATACAGGCTGTGGTTATACAAATGAACAAATATGGTGACATGTGCCATCAACAGTGAGTTCTAACTGTCTTGAGTACGAATCTGTTTGATAAGCTGTGGAACATTGGCAAAACATTTTGATTGGGTACATCTAAGCGCTGATATATGGGATTTCACCAGAAAACTGATAGCATTTTGTTGCCATGGATATGTTTATACATTCAAAGTCATTTTTTTAACGGTTCACAGGCCTTCTTCATCAGTGCTGAGGACATGTATGCTGCCATAGCAACCAATACAGAGCCGCCATCTTTGGAATATCGTTTGTGGCGCGTGTGTGCTATTCGTGTTGCCACCCCACTTCTTATGAATCAAATCACCCACCAGGTAAAACTCCTAACATAGAACACAATGTTTGGTAAATTATGTCTCTTCAAAGAACTGGCGACACATTACAATGCTTTGCCTCAGTAACACTGACTTTTTGTTAGCTCCGCTGTCAGCGAAAGCTGAAAGCGTAGCTTTAGGTATAGGTGGGTATTGAGGTATAGAGAGTAGAGTGAATCATAGGTGTCCGTCAAACTTTTATATCTTTACTATCTACTCTGAAAGTGACAGTCGGAATTCTTCGATATTTGGTGTGCATGTTCCCTGGGGGGAGGCTATTCAGATTTGTTCATGCCAAGTTGATCTGTGCCATTTTCAATTTTATATGATTTTTTTTCATAAAATGTCATTTTCATCAACTCCTTGAAAACCTTTTATTAGATTGCTTTGATATCTGGCGTGTTGATGCGCAGGGGGTAGCTTACTCAGATTTGTTAATTTCAAGTCAGCACATCCTCATTTTTATTTTTTATGATTTTTTTTTTGTAATTTGAAAAAAAAATGAATATGTTAATGAGCATAATGACCGACGCCATATTGGAAATCAGTCGACGAGACTTTAAGTAAACTGCCACTTTTCAAAAGACACTATTGACGTCAAACAAGCAATGTAATATGTGCTATAGTCATAATTCTACGCATTGGGCGCCCAAATGACTAGCGTTTGTTCGAAACAGGGTTGTAAACTTCAAATCCAATTCTGCACCCTTCTACATAATCAGCCAGTCCGCAACATCCTCATTTGCATACTCTATCCTGATTCGACCAGAAGCTGAAGGTGACCTCATTTGACCGAGCGATTTTCCACAGCAAGTATCTTGAGTACCAACACAGGACGTTCTTGGTACTCACTAAAATCACACTTCAGACCCACTATAAAAGTGTGATGTTTTCAGATAACATGTAACTTGTGGTTAATTCTATATTGTCGTGCAATTTGGAATGACAGTGAACCAGAATTCAGACAACTTGCGTAAAGGAAGGGCATGCCAGGCATGCGGTTGAAGTTATGGCCGACAGTTCACATGTAAAGTTAAACGACATGAACGTGTCTTGCCTTTCCAAAATGCAAATATTTGGCAAGTAAAAATAATTAAAATAATTACAACTTTAATTTGGCTTCAGACTTTGCATTATGTTTTGCGTATCTTTCCCCGTTTTACATGTAAATCCGAAAAGGTTCTCTCTCATCATGTCATCAGTGTCAGTGATCATACCGCGCGGGGCTGCTTTGAGTACGAGCGAAGTGAGGCATGTTGAGGTATTTTGTTGAGAATTATAAATATTGCGAAATGTCAAGTACAAGGTTTAAATACAATGGAATGATGAAAAAAATGGCAGAGTCTGTTGACAGGCGCCGGTCACAAGAAACACTGTGAATTAAAATATCAGACGATGTATGTATTAATCGCCGACAATCCACCCGTATGCACGAGGGACTAACCCGGAAGCAAGTCGTTGTCAGCCATACGTTACAGTGGTAACATCGTCCGAGAAATCGCTGCGTTCAGAGTGTCATTATTCACAGAATTGTTGTTTTCGAGTGAAAACCCGTCTTGAATTGTATAACTCTAACAAATGAAGACATGTCAAGTTATATTTTGAAAGTTGTATCGCTAGTTTGAGACGATTTTCTCACGTACTATATAATAGTACTATCGAGGCTTACTTGGAAGTAGTAGGACCTTTCATCGGGAAGTTTAGCCAGTCCGATAATTCTTTCTGGTTTAGTTTACAACACTTTTGATCACGCAGATTTTGTTGTTGTGATGAAAAGAAATTAAAAAAAAGATCATTTCAACCATTTCGTTGTGTTTTCTTTGTGAAAGGTAACCGAACATGAACGAGTGTTACCACTGTAACGTATGGCTGAGAATGACTCTCTTCCGGGTACTTGAGATTGTCGTCGTACGGAAACTAAGATGGCGATTAATACATTTCTTCCCTATATATATCTACCACAACTAGTACAAGTTGAATGTTGTTGACTTTGTAAATTTGTTAGAAAATTGAAATTCAAATTGCCTCAAAATTATTTTAGATCCCTAGTTTATTTCATTCATCATTAAAATTTTGTAGGGTTACAGCTGTAAGACACTGGAATTATTTATAGCCAACCTCAAAATCCTCTTTTTTTCTTTTTCTTGTGTGCATTTCCCAGTCATTTTTTTCTGAGATTTTGTGCAATTTTTCATAACAGTAGATTTTTGTTATAAAATGGTGACTATGGTATAAAAGTACAATACATTACCAACTTCTGTGTAAAATGTGTTTTATAGTGAGACATCATATGAAACCACTAACCACTTTATTGCATCGCTAAAACAAAACTGCATAGTGAAGAGCTGAAGACCTGAACCACTTCTACATGTCACCAAAATAAAAAATTAAATTAAAAAAAAAAACAGCGGAGCTATTCTGACCGATAGGTCGCTTGTCATGACTAGCGGTGAATGGTATCATTTGTCAACTATCACAAATATTAACGAAGTGGAAAATGTTGAAGTTTAATTCTCAACTTGTGAAACTTTCTCTCTTGCTAGTTTTGGAAATATTCCTAATAATTGTACTTTCAATTCCAGAACTGGACACAAGAAAAGGTCAAACTTCACCTTGAAAAAGCTTACCTACCCGATGTGGCTGACTATAATTATGCATTCAATATTGACGACACTATGGATGACGTTGTCTTAGTCCACGGTCTTGCGTATAATGCGCATACTCGCGAAAAGATACATGCGCCCTCTGTCATTCATCGCAATGTGCATAAGCTGATCTTCCCATCAGATCAGGAAATAGAACCACGCCTGCTTGTTGTTCCGACTAAGGAGTATATGACATCGAACCTTGACGCACCTATCTCCACACTTAGCGCCCATCTGTCCAAGCCCAACGTCGTCGCGATCAGCAGTAAGCTATGTTTGCATCACGCGACGGAAGCGAAAAAATATAATGAGGAAGTCATAGCAATAACACATGGGAAGTCTCCAGTACACGACGTCATCTTTCGACCAACTGGCACAAATCCACCGAACAATATGGAATATTCTATGGATCCATTTGTGGACGATGTACGACAAGGCGGAATGCATTTGACGCCACTCACATCATGCCCGTCATCTAAAACCGCTAAATATGATGATCCTCACGTTCCGGACATTGCCGAAGATGTTGTATGATTCATTTCATGTCAATCAAACTTGGCACAAAACCATCACTAGCGTGTCAATGTTGGATCGTACGACCCTATTCCTTCACAATTTGTAGAATTCCATCACTAGTGTGAAAGAATAAATAAAGGCTTCTCTAACGACAATCAATACGTCTATATCTTTCTTGTCAGTGTTTGTGGAATCATGATGGTTGAATGGTTTGAGTCAGTGGCTTTCAATCTGCAACCTGCAGTCTGCTGGTTCATGCCTCACTACCTATTGTGGTTGTTTTTGAAAGATTAAAATCTTTGGACAAGATCTGGGGCGCGTTCGATTTGCACAATCATGATCATGATTTATCAATCACAATCATGATTGGTAATCATGCTCCGAACCATGATTGCCGTGGTTACAAGATGGCGGACAACGTAATCATAGGAGGATCGCGCGCTCGTGTCTGATGGCAAGTTAGATATGACGGAAAACATTATGTACATAAATTGTGTTCGGTCTGATTGGTAATTTGTTATCATTGTAATCATTTTGACGATGTAAAATCATTTAATTTATCGGAAATATGCGAAACTTTACAAAATGTTTACATGTAAGTAATCATGATCGTGATTGAGCATTTTGTTTACAACCTCGTTTCGAGAAATGACGTCAGATTAATCACAATCATGTTTGGGCAATTTGAATGCGCCCCAGAACTATGATTGTGTGGCGCTCAGTAAAATTTATTCGAACACAGATAGTGACTCAAAAATCAATACTTTTTTTTCCAAAATTTCAAATTTATTTCAAAGAATTATGGAATTCTGGACAAATAGTACATTATTTTTATCACTATAAGGCTGCAGTAGTACTATATTGTTGATTTTTTGGAAAGCCATGTGTTGCCATAGAAACGGCACGTTGTCATGACAACTCTAGTATGTGGTAAATTCTCCTGTGTTTAGGTACATAGCATTTGGCATTAAGATAACACAGTGTGACTTCCCACTTAACTGTGTATTTAGTATTCAAAGTTATTACAATTATAAATTTTTGCTATGTCCATTAATTTTTGCCAGATAAAAAGGTGACAAACTTTTACTAAGAAAATGCACAATACCGAAAAGTTAAATTATTAATCATAGCTGGTACCAGTGTGCCCTCTAGGCCTTGATTTACCACTGACACACAGCAAATTCTTGTGACCAACCCAATTTGGTGATCATGGTACCAGTGCACCCTCTAAGCCTTGATTTGCCACTGACACACAACAACTTCTGGAGTTCTCCTTTCATTGTTTCAGTTACTATGGTGACTCACAGGAAAACCTAATTTCTATTTTAACTTACAACACAAATTGTTGACAGTCATCAGAGGACACAGTGGGTTGATCTACATGTACACTGACTTGATGGTCATCTGTAAACAATTCTAAATCAGGTGCAGACCCAATAGGCCTTTCCAATATTTGCCATGGTGGCGCTCTACTTCCTATCTGTGTGTACCTTATGGGTATACATCGTATAGGTTACTCAGTAGAGCACTGCTGCTTTCCTCGATGTCTAAACAATACGAAAAACATCACTGATTTTAACACTTCTACAGAATGCCAAGGGACAAAGCTCTCAAGAAACGGCACTATGAGATGTTGATACCCCCAATTTGAGTGAGGGCGCTGTATTCTCAATTTCCTGTTTGCAGTCTACAATGGCCTATTACATGTATCTAACTGTCAACAAATTCTAAATTATGGGATGTTGACAGGGTTGATCAATAAACAATTACACATACTGCTGCTAATGAATCTACATAAATGAAGTTGAAAATAACAACAAAATTTATGACAAATGCCAGTCCAGTTATACTAGGACTTACAAACTGACAACAAAAAGACAAAATACAACATACACTTACATGTGTAATCAACTTAACATTCTACAAATATAAAACAATTATATAAAATAGGATCAACTATAATCATGATATTAACATAATAACTTCCTCTGTGACTCAAGACAGTAGTACTACCAAGTGTTGGTAAAAAATACACATTAAAGGGGAATGCCACTCCAGGAATAAAAGCATTTTCATAAACCATGTGTTCTGGAGAGCCATTTCATGACTTTACATCACCTACAATTACTCGTGATTTCAGAGAAAAATCAAGTTGATCTTGTGCCTTTATAGGATATCTTTGCTATGGGCTATTGCATCATGGGAGTGAGCAGAACGTATATATTCACGGTTGTAATCTATTTCCTGGAGTGGTGTTCCCCTTTAAGATTGTATTTACAGAAGAATACAAACTATACTCAGTAAATAGTTAATTTTATAAAAAATGAAATAACTTTACTTATACCAATTACCAAAAAGAAACCTTGGTAAAAACGAAAGTACTGGGCCCTTGCTCGAGTGAGGGCGCTAATGCGCCTCAGTACAGTAATACCAAAAAGATGAATTTAACCATAAACCGGAGGTCTATGATGTAACCCTGTAAACCTACATATAACAATATCCCTTCTCTGCAAATCTGAATCATTCTGATGTTAATAATAAATTTCTAGAAAAGTTCTAAAACATTGCATTAACATAAATCAAGCGAATGAATAATGATATATGTTTATATAGATGTGAGAGGTTTATTTAAACCTATGAAAACATAGTTATTTGGCTAATGTGAATATTTACAACAGTTCTGAGGCAAGTGGATATACATTGTAATAAGTAAGATATGGGATCATTGTTAATGTCTAGTCAGTGCATTGTAATTCTTGGCACCTGAAATGAAATTTTACTATCTAGGTGTGTTACAAAGATAACAATCATTCGATTTCAAAACTTCCACTCCAAATGGCTACACATGCATTACAATATGTGCACATGAGAATAAGTCATCCTTCTTGTTCTATTTTGACCCCTAACATGAGGTACAATCTCCAGGTACCGAGAATTGATTGTATATGGTAGGAGCTTGTAACAGCACCATGTCAGCATTCGTATTTCACTTCTTCAGATAGACTTCAGATCATAATATTTTCATAATTATGAATTTAGCCTATCTATGGACTTTATCAAGTAACTCCCTATCCTAAGTTGTTTTACAACCTATGATAGTCCTGTTCACACATCATACAGTGTGAAATGTGTCAGCTGGTTTTATTGGTAGGAGGGAACTTGTAGTTATCTCGTACCTCAAGTTACCTCATGCAGTACCTCACACAGTACCTCATAACACCTCACCCTACCAGTAGACAGGCTTCTAAGTTCGAGTAAGTTTTTTTTTTACTCTAGTAGTTTTATTAACAGTACATTTGTGTACCTTTATGAAGTTATCAGTGCTCTATAGGAACATCTTGACTTCCCTTCTTCGGAAAGTCGTCAAATTTGACAGGTCACTGTGAGATACATTTGTACACAATTCAGAAATCTATTTAATCATACAATTACAAAACCATGTATGTATAATTATTACAAACCTAAGTGGTCATTAATGGTGTCGATCAAGTCATAATTATTACAAACCTACATGGTCATTTGTGCCAATCAAGTCATAACTATTACAAACCTAAGTGGTCATTGGTGTCAATCAAGTCATCATTATTATTACAAACCTAAGTGGTCATTGATGGTGTCAATCAAATCTTGTTTTTTACCAGCAGTTGATAAACCCTGAGACTTACAGAATACTTTCAGCGTAGCCACTGTCAGTTTACCAAGCTGTTGGATATGAATGGAAAATGATAAAGTTACAAAACAATAAACTCCTCATAGACAATAACAGATTTCAAAATCTAAACACCTTTTGCTCTGAAATATACACACAAATTGGGGGGGGGGGGGGGAGTAACAAGTAATGACTGCATAGGACATTTCACAGCAGAAAATCTAAGTGTCACTAAAACTTAAAAGACTATGGCGTATCACACAGTTTATGTTCCCCAAAAACAATTTAGATAAATAACAAACAGGCTTCCCACAGACCAGTCATTACAAATATAAACAATACCACACTCCTGCCAACAAACAGGCATTGTATGTGTACACACGTCACCATGGGAACCATGCAAGCAGACTCAAATTCTTGCTAGTTTCAATTTGTATATGTCAAAATCTGAGCATGCAATGTGATGACATTAAATAGCTTGTTTGTTCCAAGGACGTTGTGTGTGTCTGTGTATCAGTTGCGGTTGGATGGTGATGGTAATTGGATTATCTAAATCGTTCTTGAGGAACATAAAATGTGTATGATACGCAGTCTTTCGGCGACCCCTCGATATTTCTGCTGTAAGTTGCTGTAAAATTCAAATACATGTGGCCATGGCCTGAAAAAATCTGAAAAGTTGCGATTCTAATCTCTTAATTAGTTTCAAATTGAAATAAAAATTAGCCTACCATCTTATTTCATTATTGATGATGAATAAAACTGGGACAGATAAATACAGATCTGAGTAACTTACCTTTCCAGCTTTAGCTTCGTCTTCTACACTGATATTTTCATCAACCTTAGGTCTCTTTGCTGCACCACCACCCCCAGTAGCAGCCTGTACAAATAACATACATCATCAATAATTATTACTACCCATATTTGGTATCATCTTGATAACATAAGCCTACGATGTCCATATTTGGAATAGTTTTTTAACAATAACATGCAGATATATCCATATATGGGGTGGTTTCACCTACTGTCTTGTGTATCCATATTTGGTAATATTCACTTTATCTTCAGAAACCTGACATATCCATATTTGGTATGGTGTCAACCATATATGGATATATCTATATTTGGTAAGGGTTCACCATATACTGATATAACGATATTTCATACGGTTTCAACCATATACTGATATATCCCTATTTATTATGGCTTCAACCATATATCAACATCACCATATTTGGTAAGGTTTCAACCATATACTGACATATCCATATTTGGTATGGTTTCAACCATATTCTGATATCTCCATATTTGGTATGGTTTCAACCATATTTGGTCACATGTATATTATCCACAGATAAACTGTTTTTTCACTATGTAAAATTTGTTGTCGGTAGTAAAATCTACTAAAATTACGAAATTTTACAAGTTAGTACTCAGTAACTTCACAAAAAAATTATGAATCTACAGACCTTCCTTTTAGCTGGTGGAGCATCGGGATCATAACCATCAGGAAAGACTAAGTCTTTAAATTCGTCAATTAATTTACCAGCTCTCTTTGCAATATGAGCAGTATTAGGTTCTGAAATCAATAGAGTATACCATCACAAATTATACATCATAACATAAAGAAATAAATGAATGTATGTGTAAATTTGTCTGTTGAAATTGCTGTTTTCATTTTCTTGTCTTGTTAAACTTTGTTTCTGCATTGTTTGTACTTTCTTTTTTGTGTGGTATGTAATGTATTAATGAGAGGTAACAGGACCCAGGGTGGAAATCAGGTGTCGTTGTTTCCTGGCTACCTTGCTTTTTAATAAATTTTACTACAACAACAACAACAACAACAACAACAACAACAACCACCACCACCACCACCACCACCACCACCACCACCACCACCACCACCACTACTACTACTACTACAATGCCATTATCAATATACATATTAGTAGTCTGGGTATTTGCATGAGTGCTTGTGTTGTTCTCTGTGGACACATTTCACAAGTGAAACAGATAATATTAATGCTATTTTATCATATTTTCATTTAATGTTCGGGAGAGGCATCACTGGTCTGCTTGGTTAGATATATATGATATTGAAGATTACAATTGCACTATAATTATGATAAATTATCAATTTGACATAACTTTATGAAATATAACTCTATCCCATACCTGTGTAGTCCTGTACATCATCAGGCTGGTCCCTATCTAGTGCCAATGCCTCTAAGTTTCTGTAGTGAGTCTGTAGTGAGGGGTTCTCAAAAGCTTCACTCTTAAAACTAAACTGTAATTTCTTGACAATCTCCTTGGCTTTGTCAATCTGATCTGTGTTGGCTGTAACAAATGAATAATGTGTCCATTTAATCCACTCTTCCCTTTAGTGTTTGTAGACACTTCAGGAGTATTTCAAGGAGTATTTTGTAGTCGTTTTATCAATTAACTGTCATTGAAGGATATTACAACAGTTCTATTTATCCGTTGTGTGATATTTTATGTGAGAGGACCACGATTGAAATAAGTTATTAAAACTTGTTTGTGTCATCCTTGGCAAAGATATTCAATGATGTATCTTTCCATCTTTCCTGTGAATGTGAAAGTTGTTGTATTGTATATCTGTTTTAGTTTGTGGTTTCTCAAATATTTTTTGGCCAAATTAATTCAAACCAGACTAGTACTATACAGTGTACAAAGGCTAAGTGATACAATATTCATGATCATACCTCTTGGTGCCGGTGGCGCTTTCAAATTGTAATTCAGTTTCCTGATATCATCACTGAATGGTAGAAATATGACATGAAAACCTGGTGGAGTGATTTGTACATTATGTTCATCCAGTTCTTCTGCCTATTTTAAAAAGATAAAATTCACTAGTTATAAACCTTCAAATGCAGCAGTCTTCCAATTCACACATATATACATGTTGGTCCCACTTCATGCAAATCTAGCATGTTACTAAGGCGACACAAATAAAACTTTATGCATAAATTTACATGATTTACAGAAGACTTTCTTCTCAAGGAAATACTGGCATCAAATTCAACATGGTGGTCTTAACTTGAAATGAGTAAAAAGCTTACTTAGTGATTGCAATGCAACACATAGTGTTTATGTCACGAGGGCACGTTTATCAGGCAACCACTGAACTTTAGTCTTGTTTTTGCCCTTGTACGGTAGTTTTGTTGTGTACAAACAAATACCACCTGGTAGAAAGTTGATTAAATGAATTATCCTATGGTGATATAAAAACATTGTGACAATATCTCTATGTCAGGCTGCACGGTTATAATAATTACAGTGGACCCTCAATAAGTCTTGGGTCATTGGAACAACTGCCCGTGACAGTGACTTATCGAGGGTTGTGATTTAGCGAGGTACTAATTGTACATTCAGAATCAAACAATGAAAATCAAACAACAAAATACTTGTATTCATAACAAAATTTTGTACTTTTTTGAAAAGGTAGTATGTAACTGAAACCACAAAGTTAGTGAGGAGTGACTTGACAAGGGTCTACTGTGTTACCTGTTATAGACACTCTCATATCACATTCTATGAGGTAAATATCATTGTATCACTCTTGGTACACTACGATTTGTTACCAAAGTTGGTTTGTTTAACCCCACCCCCAACCCCCCACCCCCACCCCACCCCCTAAAAAAGTGTGAAATTTATACAATTAGTCACTGGATTGTTTGTTTTTACAAACAAAAGCCGGTGACTGTAACTAAGTGAGGGGGTAAAATTTGATTATAATACACCTGTATGTACCTGTGGTAGTAGTGCTATAAATCTGGGTGGCGAGTTCTTCCTTGCAATCAATCTACATACAGCAATCACATCTCTAGCCTGACATTTCTGTAACAGTGCCGAGAACAGTGGTGTACTACCAGTAACGCTGTTTTCATCTGGGTAGATAAACTGTGCTGCCCTCACATGATGATAACGTTTTAAACTGGACCTTGGTTTGAATCCCATTAATACTATACCTGTCCAGAATTAAGACAAGGATGTGTTAAAACTGCACCACCTGTAACTGGGGTATTGTTTTTCAGATTAAAGAAACGATTTTTAAATGAAAATTGTTAAAATACCAATGATTGGACATTATGCATATTAATTACAGGTTGATTTCATCCATAAGTAGAATAGTATTAAGTTGAAATCATAATTTCAACTTATTCAGTGCTTTCAAATATCAAAAAATCGAAAAGGCACTTTAGAAAATAAATAAACTTTAAACTTTATTCATTGGGGCACTGAATTTTTCAATGTGGACCCAAAAATCAATTTGGATATAAATTATTGTATTGTATTGTGTGTACAGATACACAGAGAAGTACACCCAAAAGTGATTCAATACTGTTTAGTGTGTACAATATCATGAGTAAGTCATTATAAAAATATTTTAAAAACAGTTCAAAAAAATGTTCCAGTTGCAGATATTGCACTGTTAGACTTTATATTATAAGCTATTTAATTTAAATGTCACAGTCTGATGTCAGCAGTTGTATTTGCACAGCACAATTTCTTGGTGGGTTGGTGGGTAGGTTAGCAGTGAAATATGGGTGGGTTGGATAGTAGTGAAGTATGGATGGGTTGGATAGTAGTAATAACTAATTTAAAGTAAGATTCTTGTACTTTCTTACCAGGTTGATCAAACTTTTTGATTTCTGTGACTTCATCTGCATCAAATATTATCCTTCTACCTCCAAATGTCTGGAATTTCTTGATGTCACTTGGCATTAGCTTCTCTCCTGTCTCCTGTAGGTAATGATAACATGGGAACATTGCACATGTCTTGAACATAAAACATAGGAACATTGCACCTGTCTTGTACATAAAACATAGGAACATTGAACCTGTCTTGTACATAAAACATGGGAACAGTGCACCAACAATAGAAATTGATTGTATCATTGCAATAAGGTCGTTATATGTCAGCTACGACCTGACGAATTATAGTAAACTTGTACAATGACAGTTATCCCTTATACATTACCATAATGGGGGGGGGGGGGGGGAAACAATCCTTGTGATTATGTGATTTACATCTAGCAAAATGAACAGATTTATAGTAAGTCTTAAGTGTGTATGTATAGTTGACATATACTTGTAATATGCTTTAAGCACAAAGTGGGAAAGCCCTATATAAAAACCAACATTGTTATTATTATAGTAAAGACAATAACCTGCTGTGAGGCCAATTCACATCGAAATGCACTATGGGAAATCAAACAAAAGGAACTGTACTAGGTTCTTAGTTGTGTCACCAAAACTTGTTTATTACCAAAATATGCAATCACTAACTTTTATATTGTAGAATTCTGACTCCTCAAATATTGGCATCAATAGGGAACTTGCAATCTAAACTGAGCATGCTCAGACGCAAAGGACTATGGGACTATCTGTGGTTATCGCAATACCTAATCAGGAGTTACCGATAAAATAAACCTCCCACAATGGACTATGAATTGATCATTTGTGGTTACAAACAATGTAACATTATTGTTTACAATACTATTTGATTTGTATTTATTATCACATTTCCCATGATGCAACATTCAAAATGGCAGTTTTGCAAGTTCCCTATTAACATCACAGTATGATACTACAGAGGACCATATCCACTTGATGCCTATGTATGCATATCTGATAAAACTTTGTTTATTCTCAGTGCATCTCTGTAGTGTAGGGAGAACTGTATAAATTCTCCAGTGTTGTGAATTGTGAAGTCAATAGAATTCATAGTCTTCAACACTGGAAATTTTTGGTCCATTTGGGCAGCTTTTCGAAGGTGAACTTTGCAGTGAAAATGTAAAATTGAGTATATCAAGTCATGATGCAGTAAGTGATATTGTGCTAGGGCAGGGGGCTAATACTTGTAGCGGTGAAATAATATTTTGAGTACAATTTTTTAAAGAAACCTTATAATAGAGAGCCACTAGTGTTTGACTGATAACTAAACTAAGCCAATATACTTACATCACAATATCTGGATGTCTTTGTTTTCACTGGTTCATTGGTCTTCTTGTCTAGGTTTATAGCATATGATTTGGTAGCTGAACGCACAAGATTAAACCTTTGAAAATAAAAGAACAAATGGCACATGATTAAGTTTTGCTGGAACTACATCCCTGTAGACTGTATTCTGTACATGCAAGAAAACATCCCTGTAGACTGTATTCTGTATATGTAAGAAAACATCCCTGTAGACTGTATTCTGTATATAATATGCAAGAAAACTATTTAACCATGGAAATTGATGGCAATCTAACTTTTATTCCTACTTACATGGACACCCCTAATTCACATCCTTCTCCCACTTTAGTGCCATTGCCACCATTCCTACTTACATGGACACCCCTAATTCACACCCTTCTCCCACTTTAGTGCCATTGCCACCATTCCTACTTACATGGACACCCCTAATTCACACCCTTCTCCCACTTTAGTGCCATTGCCACCATTCCTACTTACATGGACACCCCTAATTCACACCCATCTCCCAGTTTAGTGCCATTGCCACCATTCCTACTTACATGGACACCCCTAATTCACACCCTTCTCCCATTTTAGTGCCATTGCCACATTTCCTACTTACATGGACACCCCTAATTCACACCCATCTCCCAGTTTAAATGTCATTCTTCCCATAGATCTCTTCTTGTGGTCTTTGGTTCTAACTCTGGTTAATAATTCATCAAACTTCTCTACTGGGTCTGGTAACACTCCAATGTCTTCATCATCAGGAACAAAAATAATATCCTGCAAAAGCATCAAATTAAGACAAGGCGATATGAAGTAATGTCAGATAATGTAAGCAGCTTCTGCTGCACTTAAATTAAATGTCTACCATACACGTGTGATAGTCGGATCTAGCCAAGGAAACTATTTCAGATACAATTTGTTATTAGTTTCTATTGGTCTAAAAGACTACCACATACCACCTCATAAATTTGGTAGTCTAGATACAATGTTTAGTAGTCTATGTGTCCTGGACTACTGCTAATTTGGTAGTCTAGATACAATGTTTAGTAGTCCATGTGCCCAGGACTACTGCTAATTTGGTAGTCTAGATACAATGTTTAGTAGTCTATGTGCCCTGGACTACTGCTAATTTGGTAGTCTAGATACAATGTTTAGTAGTCTATGTGCCCAGGACTACTGCTAATTTGGTAGTCAATGTACAATGTTTAGTAGTCTATGTGCCCTGGTCTACTGCTAATTTGGTAGTCTAGATACAATGTTTAGTAGTGTATGTGCCCTGGTCTACTGCTAATTTGGTAGTCTAGATACAATGTTTAGTAGTCTATGTGCCCTGGACTACTGCTAATTTGGTAGTCTAGAGACAATGTTTAGTAGTCTATGTGTCCTGGACTACTGCTAATTTGGTAGTCTAGATACAATGTTTAGTAGTCTATGTGCACTGTACTACTGCTAATTTGGTAGTCTAGATACAATGTTTAGTAGTCTATGTGCCCTGGACTACTGCTAATTTGGCAGTCTAGTTTAAAAAAAACATTCCAGTTGCAGCTAGTGCAATTGTATGCCCCCAAATCAGTAAATTCTTATTGAATACTTACCTGATAGAACTTGGTGACATCAAAGGGTCTGTCAGAGGACTGTAAGTGCATGAGTTCAAGATCAATGCCAAGTTCATTGAGATCTTTAGCCTTCGTTTTGGCTTGTCTTTGTGCACCTACATCACCAGCATGTGGATTGTCATTGTTAGTGAATAACATGATACGTTTATGTCCGATCTTCTGTTCACTGAAAACAAACGAAAAAGACAGAATTAAAAGTCAAATAAAAAAGTGATTCCTAACTGATGACACATTTTATTGCCACCATGGTGTAGCAAGACTGTAGAACGCTGGGCCTAATGCATGTGTAATAAACAAAAGTGTACAAAGTCTGTACATTGAGGGCGCTTACCCATATGGTTCACTTCAGAGCTTGGGAAACCAGATACAGAGTGAACACAATAAGTTGATGGTTTTGATTACATGTGCTTTTACACCTTGCGTACGGTTCAGAGGCAGAGTAACAGTTCGGAGGCCGAGTAAAGAGATTATTTAAAAAAATTGACTAGTGTTACATATATCTGTTGTCTACCATACTTGTTTTAGAACTTGAACAAAATGAAGGAAACTGGGACATTAGGGTTGATAAGTTAAAATACAGGATTACATATTTATACGACACTTACCTGTTTGAAAACATATTAGAACAAGTCCATAAAACATCACTGAGTTGGAATGCTGAGCTGTGTCCAATAGTCTTGGAGAAACTGTTGTTATCATCTTCTACAACACAGTAAAAAGGTGGTATGTGTTAAAAACGGTTGGTTTGTTAGCAGTGTAGTCAATTAACCAGTCGATAATATAATAAGTTATTATTCACTTTAGAGGCCCTACATACATATGATATGTCTTTCTTGTTCTGCTGCCTGAATTTTGATGATAAAGTTGGCTGTTCCAGAGCATAACAATAATCTTTATCTATACTAGATAGTTTCCATATTAGTGCTTGTCTCCAAAGAAGTCTAGTGAGGGCCATTCCTCAAGGGTTCAATGTTGGTGCTGGAGGAAATCGTAGTACCCGGGGAAAACCTGCGATGTTCGGTAGAATCAAACTGAACTATATGCTTCTTACTTACAGAGTGGAAAATTTAAACAAACCCAGATTAGGGTACAAACCCCAGCCGTATTATAAGAGGCAAGTGGTATAACCACTCAGCCACCGACAACCCTAAAACAAACACCAATACACACACTCTGGATCATAATATTACTGTAACATACAATGAAGTCATAGAGTGTTAGAAATGAAACTTTACTGCAATACCATCATATTACAAGATTATACTGGCAAAGAACAAACTAGATTAGTTGTGTAACTCAAAGTAATTCATATCATATCATAATTTCATATCATATCATATATCATATATCATATATCATATAACATATAACATAACATATCAAGTCATATCATATAAAAACAATCTCCGTATATTGTATAGAAGTCTTTTGGAAAATAGTTTTTGGTCTTATAATACTTGCACATGGGTCAATCAATGTCATTGTGCCAAGTGTCGTATTTCTTAATTCTGTTCTCGTATGTTATTCGTTAGTGTATATTCTGTATCTACTGTTTTAATATGTTCTTGTTTGTTTATGCCATTTGTTGTATGTGGAGGGTTGCTCTTATATAGGTGCTTGCCACCTGTCTGACTTTTTTTCCCTGACTTATTGTCGAAGTTCAATAAATAAATAAATAAATAAATAAATAAAAATCATATTCTTACCTACAAACTCCTCCAGCTGCAAAATTCTCCTTGCACATGGCTGGTCTAAATCCTGCAGGAGATCACATCAAGAAATTAAAGTTTTCACACATCTAACACATAATAAAACTACAAACTTGACATTTTGCAGAGCTCGAGGACACACAGAAGTTACTCAACTACATGTTTTATGTATTTCACTTATTCCAATTCTAAGATCCATCTTACAATCATCTGCCATTCTTTGAGTGAAGTCTTTCCTTAGCTGACTTCATTCAAACAAATGCACGTGTTGTGTCACATGTAGTATTATAACCTAATTTTAAACTGCCACTATGATATATGCTATATCATGGATACCCTTTTCAATTTTTTATGTGTGCCACTTTTTCTTTGTAAGATATATCTCCAAATACTTTGGCTAAAATATAAGGGTGATCCTATTTTTTTTCTGTTTCTCATTACCCGACCAACCCAAATTTTCAGCTCCAACATCAAAATAAAAAAAATATTTCCATTGTCACCCGCCCTTAATATTTTGTGGAACAGAAATTATTATTATTATTCTCTGGCCAGAATTTGTCGATGTTATCTACAGTCATGGCGGTGCCGATGACACTTGTTCATGAACACAGCATTTCTTTCATGACAGAAGTTATTCAAGTAGGGGGCCTGAGATCATGCCAATTGTGTAAAGAAACTAGGAAAGGGTTTGTTACCAGGAATGCAACAAAAAGAAGATAGAGAGGAGGAAAAGGAGAGGCAGAGAAATATGAAGATGATTTTTAATTTTTACTTCAAATCGATCGAATTACCCCCAGTTGCCATGAAAAAGTATTTAGAAACATAAAAAAACAAGGCCACCCTAATATAATGTAACTAGACAATTGATTGTTTTGAAACACATCTTACCTGCAATATATAGATATGTTTGAAGTCAGTTGGGTTTTCAGATTTATCAGTACCAAAAAATACCACTGCAACCAGGTCTTTATCACTGCTGATAATCTTATTACTTAGTACAGTTTTGGCACACTGAAATCAAATTATCATACATTCAGTTATATTAAAGTGTTATAATCATTAGTGGTTGACAAATAGAACAGATCAACATCACATTTCAATGTTTTGAATGGTTGTCATGGCAACTGACATGCTTGACAGCAAAGGGACATTTCTAGTGTACATATTTTTTATACTGTTCTGTTCATGTACATGTGATTTAGGACAAGTGTTTACAGATAATGTTTGTATGTTTATTTAATTCACTCCATGTTTTTAGGATTCACTACTACAATGTCTTGACTGTGAGTGTACTACATCATATAGTGAGTCTCTGCTCTATACTCTTATGGACTTATCTTGATGCATAAATCAGAATGATTTACCTTGGTACACAGATCAAAATACTTACCTTGATTCACATATCAAAATGACTTACCTTGGTACACATATCAAAATGACTTACCCTGGGTACATATATCAAAATGACTTACCTTGATACACAACTGTATAACTTACATTTATGCACACATCAAAATAACTTACCTTGATACACAACAAAATAACTTACCTTGATACACAGATGACAATGACTTACCTTGATACACAATTCAAAATGACTTTCATCATCATCACCATGCCGTGCAAACATTGGTTTAGTACAATCTATGAGAAATATCAACCCATCTTTGCCACCAAAACGAGCCTGCAGAGAAATAAAAAAAAATATGATGGTTACAGAAGTTACAAAAACTGACAGTTTACAGAAATCATGTGACTTGGTCTGTTATCGGTAAACAGCATAATGTTCTGTCTATCTGGCAAATAATAATTGATGGTTTAATTCACCTAAAATGTTGAAGTTAAAATTCTAAATGTACACATAAAACAAAATCCAGTACCATCATATAATTACAGTCTTACAATCATTTGATATAAATGAACAGACTTGATTGTACAAATTACACAACAAAAGTTGGACATTAATATTTGTTATGAATATTCCAAAAGAGTGCTCATTTTTTTGTAAATCACTCACTCTATATATTTCTTTAAATTAGAATATCAAATGACTCTTCTCAGTTAAGTTAACTACAGTCAGTAGATGGAGTGTTGACATACAAATGTAAGCTGTATATATCTGTTACTAGTAAAGCTAGACAATCTATCTGTCCACAGTCCCTCTGTTCTATGTAAGTGTAGATCAGTATGCCCTCTAGTAGTGATAGCCAAATTTTGTTGTGCGTCAAAATGAGAAAAACTAGCTTTTCTTGTGAGTCACCACATAGTAAGAAATAGAGGCACATCAAATTTGGGTGCGTCACTAGAAATTGTGCACGCCAGTGGTGCATCAAATTGGCTTAGAGGACACACTGGTGTAGATCATTGTGTGTGTCAGTGGTGCGTCAAATTGGCTTTGAGGACACACTGGTGTAGATCATTGTTTGTGTTCTAGCTATCTGATGTACATGTACCTCATAGGAAAATTCTTCCTCGTTGTCATCATCATCTGCATCAGCATATCCCCAGCTCCAGTCAGCCATCTTGTAACTTCTCTTGTATCTGAGTTATGAATATTTATATTCACAAAATTGTAAATAAAGAAATACTACTAAAGTATTGAATTAAATTTTTGTTCAAACACAACTTTGAAAATTTTTACCAGAAATTTACCAATACAGATGAATTTCCAATTGAAAATAAATACTAAATAATATTATCATTATAATTAAAATTTCCTCAGAATATTGTTGTGTATATATTCTAGGAAGTTCTATAATAATTCCATATTACAACAGACACACATGCATGATACACATATAAATGCATGTCTCCCTCCCTCCCCCCTCTCTCTCTCTCTCTCTCTCTCTCTCTCTCTCTCTCTCTCTCTCTCTCTCTCTCTCTCTCTCTCTCTCTCTCTCTCTCTCTCTCTCTCTCTGTATCATATCATAATCATACTACTTCAGTGTATATGGTTATGAGATATGAAGGATCACAATCCACCAAATAGTCACATTAATCCACAGAAATAAAGAAAATAATAAACAAATTAATTGCTAGTACATGTAGTAGTATATGAACAAAGTTACCTATAAATACATATATTGTAAATCATAACAAGAGTGGAGATATCTGACTCTTGAAAATAAGCTTATGGCAATAATGTAAGATACATAGACTGTACCAATTTGCACAGCTGGTCACCTGTATACAAACTGGTTTGTGCGTTACTCGAATTATTAATACATTGTATTATGGTTTGAGCCCGCGGGGTTTGATTTGAGCAAGATCATCAGTGAAATTTACCACTCAGTGTACGGTATATCGATAATTTAAAGGCAGTCGTGGGCGTTTACACACTGGTAACATATATTAGACGTTTTGCATCGTGTGGTAGTCTACCCTTCGGCTTCAAAACCATGACAACATCAGCTATTCCACGCATAGAGTTTTAGTTCGTTCAAGTAATACAGATTTGATATCGAATTTTCATCTTGCAAAATATCGAGTTCCGTAGTCTTCACATAAACATTGCATTGTAGTGACTCTGTCGTTTTCTCAACAGTGTAGGCTGTCTTTTCTAGATCTGCTTGACAACAGATTGGTACAAATTGAAATAGAGAATCCCCTACCTGCTTTGCTTAGCGACGTTTTTGTGACAATTTCGATATATAAGAGACGCCAGACGTCTCACTTTCACCTTAGTCTTTAGGAAATGCTGAGCCAGCGAATGTAGGTCATCACGCCGACTTGAAAATACGTCACAATTTCCGACATTCTGATTGGTTACTATTGGCGCGAACTTCTTTTCATGTTGACCTTACGTGACCTTGAAATTAAAATCGCTTGTAAAATGCGATACAGCTTTCGATATAATTTATTATAGCACTACATGGTAATATTTATCCCAATTTCGATGTGAAAGAATGCATATCATATTTTTAATGACAAAATGATAGTGAGCATTTTGCTCGCTATTGAATTCCCATAATGCAACATTCGAAAAATGGCAGCGCCCTAGGAGAAAATTTGATGAAGTCGTGCTATTTTCGCAAAGTTCGTTTGATTTAGTCAGGATAATTAATTTTTTTTAACTTTATGATCCCTTTTGTCGAAAAACTTTATATAAGGACAATTCATGCCGTTACAATCGAATGACCTCCTTTGTCGACAGACTTTGTTGTATCTTGTGATCTGTGTTGACAAATCAATGTCGTCTGCTACACTTTCTGCTAGACTCTATGAGTTCGAGTAACCCAGTGAACTGATAGTGGAAAGTACAGTACGCTAAAAAGTGCGTGGGACAAGAAATAGAAGCATGGAATCGCAGAAAATGAACAGGAGCATATTCGCTAGACAACCAGGTATATTGACAATTTGATATAGACGTTTTTTGTTTGTCTTTTAATGTTTTTATCCCGACTTTCGTACATTACCGTTTACAAGTTTGAAATGGCAACAATTTTACAACTTCCTAGACAGAGTTTTCAATGTACAACTCCTTTTTGGCGAGTGCGTGTTTGGGTTTTACTTATTTTTTATTATTATATTTACATATTTTTGTTTGATTCCACCTTCTGTTTTTTGGATTATTTTTTTGTACTAAATACATTGCACTTATTTTTTATTATTATATTTACTTATTTTTGTTTGATTCCACGTTCTTTTTTTTAAATTAATTTTTTGTACTAAATACAATTGTGTATCTTCATGGTCTGTTCGTAAAATCTAATGAATACTAAATATTCTATCCTTTGAATTTTCTTTTGGGACATTAAAGCTGAATTGACCAGTAATTTACTATATAACTATACAGACATTATTTAATCGTCCAAAACCATATTTTCTTTCTCCTAGCACATGTGCTGTTGGTTGATTTTTCTCCGCCATTTGACATTGATACTTGTCATAATTTACACCAAACCCTGGAGAATTATTTCTCCCTGGTTTGTAACCTGGGTGGTCCCTGTCGTACACCGTTATTTGGACTATACGCACTAAGTTCATTCCCAGAGGTAAGCATATTGATTTTATGTCATTTCTTCTACTTCCAAGTTTCAGTTTTATTTAGTTGTTTTATTGTATACTTTCTAACATACCGCCTAATGATATCATTCGAATGATACCTGAGTTGTATTTCTATCCACTGTTTTCACTGAAAATGACTGCAATCTGATTTCTATGGGAGCTAGAATTTAGCGTTATTTTTGCCTTTCTGCTACTTATAATATATATAATAATTTATTTATTTATAAAGCGTCAGTATCCACAAAAAATGTGATCAAAGACACTGAAAGGAAATAATACAATACAAATATCAGTTAAAAGCAGTTTTAAAAAGTAAAGTTTTAACATTAGATTTAAAAGCACTAAGTGCCCATCATTACTTCTGATTTACTGAGTGAAAAGATTTAGAATTCTTTCACATCCTGGTCATAAATGATGATGATACATAATTGAGATATTAATCATGGTTCTGAAAATAAATACGTTCGTAGAATATAGTTACTTTGGAATGGTATGTACTCTAGAAATGAATAAGACATTTCAATCTGTCTACTACTGACCTTGATCATGCAATTCAGCACTTAATGCCTCTCTCCAAAACTTGCAGACTAATATGTCAATTAATCATAATGGTACTGTATCTTACTGTCCTAATAATACATAATCTTTCACTTAAAAAAAAAAAAGGAAAAGAAGTGCAGTGAAACATAATGGTAATCAAAGAATTTCAAAAGTACACAGTCCCAAGTATTGTATAAATGTTGGTTATACAACTGCCCATGAACAGCCCAATACACATTTGTACAGTCAAAATAATGTAATTGCTCTTTTAAAACCCTTTTCCTTCAGTGTTTGTTTCAACTTCAACATGTAAGAGGCAACTTTCCCAGACTTCACAATGCTTTTGATGAATTAAAGAACTATCTGGTCAGTGGAAGTGTTTCCATGACAACCAAGAATTATAGCTGTGTTGTACAGGGAGTTCAAGAGGCTGTAGCACAGTTTAAAAGACAGTCACAAACATTTAGACAGGTAAATATTCCAGTTATAAGTATTGAAACCTCTTCCTGTTACCTGAAATAAACTTTTATTCCCATCTATGTTATACTTTTTTTTAAATAGATAACCTAATTTCATTATGATCTTTATTTTTGCTTCACTGTTTCAGAAACCACTTGTATTAGCAATGGCAAACAATTAATGTTGTTTGAAAATGATATACTTATAAATTGTATAGTTAGCAGTGAAGTGACTGAACTCAACCAATTTTACATCCCTAAAATTCTAGCACTAAGTGCCCATCTTCCGAAAGCAAGGGGTGGGCTTTGATATAAATTCTTTTCCATTTCCCAAGGAATAGTTTGGGTTAAGAATGTAGGCAGACAAAATCATCATAGATAAGTCAAGATGTAAGTATCTTAGTCTGCAAGATACATGTACAATGTTCGTTCCATGTTATCGGCCGTCATAGATGTTGGCTGGTGCATGAGGGCTTCCTGATATGGTGTACCATACAGGCAATAAGCACACCTTTCTTGAACCACTTTGTTTTCATTTACATGTAGGTGACAGGCTTCACTTGTCAGCTGGAAGTTACCATCATCACTTCCCATCATGCAATGGTTATTAGTAAACAGATTGAGAAGGTTACCAGTTCAATGGATCTAGAGAACCTAAAGGTAAGTAGATTAATGCTTAACAATTGTTGTGAGATAGTCCTTACACAACCAGGCCATAGCAGTGACAGCTATGAGTATTATAAATGATCCCGCTGTCATATAGATACTCTATGGTATCAAGGAGTAATATCAGAAATCGTAGGTTTACTACCTTTTCTCTGCAGTCATTAGAGAACAAGAAAGTCGACTGTTCATTCACACAACTCTGAGTTGACATAGTGTCATGATATTGATTAACCTTGCAGTCATTGAAAGGTGGTTTAGGACAATGAAGGTAAATCAACCCTAAGTCAGAATGTACTTTATTTATATAAATTTGTTGGCTTGTAAATGATAGGAAAGTTGATTTTTAGCCCCCAAAAGAGAGGGCTATTATTTTGAGCCTAGATTCCTCTCTCTCTTGCTCCTGATTGGTCACTTGCTTGCTGTGTTCGGCAGGTGAAAGCACAGTTTGGGTTGTTCAATATTCAAATGAGCTTTATAAGGTGAGACACACCCCATTCGTGACACTTCCAGAATGAGCGCCTTGCCCAAGGTAGTGTATCTACTTTGAGTTGTGTAAACTTTTGAATGCTTTTCTTTTGTGTATACTCATTGTAGTTTTTTGTCTCCTATTGTCTACACGTTGTTTGTGAATAAAGTCTTGTATAGTGTAAAACACATCTCTTCGCCGCACTCATTCAGTGACCCGGTCACATTATGATGGACTCTATGTATGCATTAATGTCCATTGATTTTTCTTCCATCAGTGCAAAAAGTTTCTATTAATAAATTGTAAAAAAATCACCAATCAACTTGTACTCTATCCTTTGAATGAAATAAGGTAATGGTAGTATCAAGAGCCCAGCTGCTTCCTTCAAGCTCATTTTACATGTTTCTTCTGAGACACATGACAGTAGCACATTGTAGTACACCACTGACATTGCTCATGAGATATTAGTGAAAATTTATGATTCGCTTCCAAGAAATTGTTTTACTCTGTAAATAGAAATTTTCACATGTAAGTATGAATCCAGAGTCCATAAACATTCATTCTTGCAAGTTAGTACAAGTATGTAACAATTTGAATGTCATTATTAATGAGTATAATGTTACTTTGTTGTACCATCCCACATAGTAAAATAACCAACTGAGTAACCAGTGTACATTGACAGACTTCTTGTATTTCTTAATTGTAATATTATGTTTGTAGAAGATCCAGGTAGTGTCAGTATGTGATCCTAACAATGTATCATTAGCTGAGGATGAGTTTGTAGAATGTAGTCAGAGTAGTAACAACACATCAACATCCAGTGAGAATACTATCTGTAGTGTTATTGATACCATGAGTATAGAAAACGGTAAGAATTAACTTAGTATAGTGTATAGGGTTTATAGAGTTTTTATAATCCATCAACATCCAGTGAAAATGTTACTTGTTGTGTCATAGATACCATGAGTATAGAATATGGTAAAACTTGAAGAATCAGATATAAGGTGTTTGATAGTCCATCTCTCTCATGAAAGACAAAATTGATAAATTGGCTGTCTTGCATTAAAGTGCACCAAATGTTCCACTGTTTATAACAATGTCTTTGTCTTATGGGTAGCTTTCAGCTGATTTTTCCCTTCTAGTTACCACGATTTTTAAATCTTATATATTAAAAGCACTCCATGATTTCACTCATATATGTGTAATAAACTTAAATATCACTTTTAACACAGAAGAAAGAGCAAATGTTGAAGAATCTGAAGAATGTTATTGGTCTAACAGTACACATTTTGAACATGTGCACCTTCATTAGCTGCACATTTCTGCCATTGACTTCTATACAATGAGCAGTCTCACTATTTTCAGATGAACTGCTTTTACTGATTTTGTCTACTGACATTTCTCAATCTCATTGTGTTTTCAGATGAACTAAGTTTACAGAATTTCTTCAACGGATGGTTACATGATTGTGGTACAGATAGAGAACATCTGCACCTTACATTACCATCAGTATCAAGTTGTCATGGTAAGAATAAACAAATAAACACCTCACAACATAGATTGGAAAACCACAATTTCCAGTGTTTAATTGCAGCCACTGTATTGGCATCTTCCAACTCCAAAAGGGCCAGGCTTTGATTACATCTCTCTCCCACTCAGGGCCAGAGTGGCAATGGACAAACCATTCCTTGATAAGTCAAGATGCCGTAGTGGTAACTATAACTTCAATATAAAACTGAGAGCATTTTAAAATACCAGAAAACATGTGAAGCTTTTGTTGATTTTGCATTCATATTTAAATGTAAAAGTTCATAGTCGAAACTATTTTTAAAATTAGAAATATCTTGCAGTAGAGCATAACTATGAGTATAAAGGTCATTCGAATACAAGAATGAATCATTGCGCAGTTCTGATCCATATCATCACATCAAATAACTGCTATGAGAGATGTACATCTGTTTTTTTTCAGACCCTAGTAATAGAGAGAGTGTAACATTGAAGTGTGATCTACATGAAAGAATGATAAATCCTGGTCAACTTCCTTTCCAAGCTCAGTATGTAAGTCATGTAATGATTAAGTCTAATTAGAAAGGTAAATCTATTATCTACTTTTAGGCAAACTGCTTTTATTTACTATTGACATTTTGGCAACACAAAGCTTGCCTTCACCAGAGTCTAAAAACAAGGTTTGTGTGTTATCATATCCTGTTTTGTTTTCTAAGTTTTACATTTATTTTGTCTGTTTTTTATCAGACTTTACAGACAGATGCTATCAATGGTAAACCTATCATGTCATCATCAGTCAACAAAGGTGGAGGTCCAACAGTTGCTATCCATCGATTGAAAGCTGTTAAACTTCTTAGAAGTGATAGTATCTGTGAGTCAGTGGTAAGATTTGTAGTGGTTTATCTTTTTCCTGATTGACTTCTTAATAAGAAATAGATATTAAGTATTATTACATTGTACATATGTACGAGAGATTACTTGCACCAGTGTACAATTATACTCATGGTATTTGCACTGCAATGAAATACGAAAATATTATTGCATACCTGTATGCAAATGATATTCAAATGAGGGTGCAACATTCGTTGATACAAAGGTGCATGATCACTCAGTATCATTTTTATGGCGATTTGCTTTTTCAGATATGTAATAATACCAGAACCCCAGTTCCTATGTTCTGGGGTATTTGCACTCGTGCTTGCAGTGTTTCCAGCTGCACTTTCATTTGCTACACTCATGAAAGTGTGGCTGCAGAGACCACTGCAATCACTTTTCAAATACCTCTTGCACTCGCATGTCATGGAGTTCTGTCATATTTATAACATCTATTTCAGTTATATGGTGTTCCTCTGATAGTAAGACCTACAGCATGTTGGAAACTAGACTGGGAAGAACTAGACACAAATCAACAAAACTTCCAAGCACTGTGTCAGCTACTGAATGAAAAGGTAACGTTAGAAGGAAACAAAGGCGAGGTTCGTTTTGTCCTAGCTGATTTAGCTGATATCCAATAAGTCATTAAAAGTCACTTTCATCACCTCTGCATTATACGACTTCTCTATGAAAATAAAATGATTCAAGTCAACCTTGAACAGACCTGCTATAGACTGGGATAGGGAAATCTGGGTATGCAAACAATGGAGGTACTTTATTATGTACTAGTATGCTTACTTGACCAAGGCCCTGTGTCAATCAGTCTACCAAAGTAGTATGGAGATGTGGCATAAGACATCACATGGGCATAAGGTAGAAACAATATGTATGAGCACTAAAGTTCTTTGTGATATGAGAAATAAACTTTACTGAAAATAGAAATCAGCTGTTTAGCTTGTGCCATTTTATAATACTGAGTATATAATCCATATTTTCACTAGAATTTCACTTCAGGAGAAACTAGCCAAAACATGTTTCACGCAACAATAAGATGTATCTGTATTGTAATGTCCAAATACATACAATAACACATCATAATTTTTTTCATTTCAACAGGAGTTGTTTATGTTAGCAGAGATGGAAAGTAGTGAGGAGACTGTGAAGCCGAGGACATTTAACTACAGACCAGAACCACCTAAACCAAACGGCCATTACTTACTACTACCATCACATAGTACGACATTACTTATTAAATCTATTGCTGTCAATGAATTAATGCTGCCATGTGATTTCCAAATGCCAACTGAAAGACCACTTAGTGATGCTATTGAGATGTTATCAGAGTCACTTAATCAGGTATGAAGCTTGCATACTTAATGAACATATTTGCATACTATGGCCTTTGTATTTTCAAAACACCAACTAAAAGACCACCTAGTGATGTTATACAGATGTTATCAGTCACTTATCTAAAACTTGCATACTTAATGAACATATTTGCATACTATGGCCTTTGTATTTTCAAAACACCAACTAAAAGACTACTCGGTGATGCTATACAGATGTTATCAGTCACTTATCTAAAACTTGCATACTTAATGAACATATTTGCATACTTATGATCTTTGTATTTTCAAAACACCAACTAAAAGACCACTTAGTGATGCTATAGAGATGTTATCAGTCACTTCTCTAAAACCTGAATACTAATGAACATATTTGCATACAGATTAGATGTTTGTAGTCTCAAAACACCAACGAAAAGACCACTTAGTGATGCTATACAGATATTATCAGTCACTTATATGAACCTTGCATACTAATCAGCATATTTGCATACTAATGACCTATGTGGCTTCAAAACACCAGTTGAAAAACCACTCAGTGATGCTGTAGATATTTTGCCAGTCACTTTCAGGTATGACAGTGAAATTGCATATTAATCAACATATTTGCATATTTATGCTATGCTACCGTATAATTGCAGAACACACAGCCAATGTTGTGATGATTTAGTTTGGAGTCACATTATTAGGTATAAATATTTATTTTATGTTTGCCTTCATTAGTTGGAAGTAGAAGAATCCTTTAATCCTTTGTTGGTAAGATCTAATCTGTACAGAAGTCTGACGAGTTTGTTGATTAAGAAAACTACACCAGTCAAACAGTATAATAAAAAGACTACCAACACATCAAAGGTAAGGTTTTTAACTCTGCATTTATACATTTACATATAATAATACTGTCAACACTAATCTATTCACGATCAATCATTTTGATGCTGGGAGAATGTCAAATCTAATTAATAGCGATTATGCAACCAAGAAAATTTCTAGTGTTAGTTGCTAATCAGACACATGTAATCAAAACCTTTTTCACCAAAATTTAATCTCATACACATGTATTAATAAAGAGAGAAAGTTAGTGTAACTTTTTGAGTTTTAGTAGACCAGTACTCGTAATAAAGCTCTTATCTCTAGACCTGCTGTCAGTGTTGTCATTTTGTCAAGAACCCCATACCCACAATTTTTGGGATTTCTTCAGTATTTTATGCATCTATTTGTGTACATCTTATCCTGCCATGTGTTGTGGTCATTTGTTTCTAAGAGAATTTATGTCAGTTTGGTCGTGTGATAAGGAGAAGACTTTAACCACCAAAACCTGTTTATATTGTCCACCACTGATAAAATGAAATTCTGATCACAGCTATCTCTAACCAACAGTGCAAATGGTAGTAACATTACATATTCTGAAATTGTTTTTTACCAACTTCATACAACTACAAATACAAAGTGTTTATGAAACCCTTTAGCTTTATTCACTTGCTGCCATTAGATGTAGTAGCAGATTTGCAACAGATGATAGATCCAGGTAATTGGTATCATCTGCCATCTCTGTTTAAGCTGGCTCCCTTTTTATGTACATGTACATGTACGTGCTTCTCGTCCACCACTCTAAACATATCATATGTTCGCATTTATGTTTTATCACCTACCCCAGGTATGTAAATCAGCTGGTCAGACAGGTACAGGAAGAGGGAGAGGTAGAGGTGGTACTAGACTACAGACTAAATCACAGTATCTACCAGTAATACCTACAAAACCTATGATTCATATAGAATCCACAGAACCAAGTCAACATAAGAAGTACTGTCCACCACCACCACCACCACCACCTCCACCATCAATACATGATATATACACATTTGATGACTGTGAAGATTTCCCTACTAAATTATAGACATTTTACATGGAAAAGAGTGGCACAAGCCGAGTTTATAAGCTTTTTACTCTCAGTAGTGGAAATACTTTTAAAACTGCTAGTATTCTAGTATGATGTCAACGTATGCCTTCATTACAATTATCTTCTGGCAAAGTTCGAACAGTTGGTATTAGTCTGTAAGGTACAACGTGATGGGGTGCCCTCCCAACAATTATCTTCTGGCAACGTTGGAACAGTCGGTATTAGTCTGTAAGGTACAACGTGATGGTGTGCCCTCACAACAATTATCCTCTGGCTATGTTCGAACAGTTAGAATTAGTCTGTAAGGAAGGTGATGGTGTGCCCTCACACATCCGTCAACCCCTTTCAGGCTGGTGACAGCTGATCAACATGACATATCACGAGTTTCAATGAGATTCCTTCAAAGCATTTGATGGACAGACATATATCGTAGTCTTTGACTATTCAAGATAAGCTACTTACAGCCACGACACTTTATAATCCTAATATTTCTGTGAACTAAGATTAGATGTAAATAAGTTGATCTTTGCATCAAGGTTTACATATTGAGTTCTCTTTCAGTAAATAAAAAGTTCAGATTCAAATTCTAGCCATCTGTATTCATTTATTGTATGTACCTTTCATATACTACAACTGCCGACATCAGACTGTGGATGAACGGTACCTGTTACAAACAGGGAAAGTGAACAAATGATTTGGATAAATAACACTTGGCACAGCATGCTGAAGTACAGAGACTTGTATTACATTCCATCATTTGATAATAACAGTTGTATAGCCTCTTTACATGAGTTTACATTCACAAATTTCCAGTTCCCCTGGCATTTCATGTACACATAAAGAGGCCATAAAACTGTTATCATACCAAGAAATGTAATACAAGCCTCTGCTACTCAAACATGATGTGCCAAGTGTTATTAATCCAATTCATTTGTTTAATTTCCCTGTTTCTAACAGGTTCAGTTTGTCCATGGTCTGATGTCAGCAGTTGTATCTGTATTTCGACACAGATTATATTTTGTCACATTTACACATTACCCAATGTAATCAGCACAGACAGCAAACAGTGTGTGCTACTTGGACAGAAATGCAAGAGACACCACAGTCTTACTAACATCGGATAGGTTATTTATTGAGCTATAAACAACATACACACAATCTTACCAATAAGTTTTTGTTTTTCTCTTTTAAAAAAAATTGAATTATACAAGCACATTCTCCACTACAGCATTTCATATAAGACGAACAAAATATCTAGTCTGCTATCTATCTAAAGTTATCAATATATATAGACCACTCAAATGGCCGTTACTTTTCAGACCCTCTCATAACTTGGTGTTTTTTCAAATTTCAAACAGAAAAATTTACATTGTGGTACAATTTAATATTGCCAATTATGGTTAGCCCCCTTCCTGTTGGATGCCAATCATCTGTTCAACAGATGTAAAGACCCCGCCCCCAGTGATACATACTTCCTAACATAAATCTAATTACAACTCTTCAATTAAAAGATGTCTTGTTTTGGACACTAGAGGGTGTACTTCATAGTAATTTAGAAATGGATTCAGATCATTATATCTTGTGTGAGATCACTGGGTTGTTTGCCTTCATAAATCTGTGAGATGTCATTTGATTTATTCTTTCCGGTAAACATTTTTTTAACGGTTTAAAATCATATGGTTATCACTTCAGTAGTATGAATTGCGCATGACATTCTACTTTGAGCTTTGAAAATCTGAACAGTCAAAACATGTATTATGGTGAACCGCCAATGCCCTTTGAAATACATGTGTGTAACAAAAATGAGGAAATAGAAACAAATCTCAATGAACGAATTCAAAATTTTTAACGCCAGACTATACGGTCAATACAGGTCACTAAAATCTTATATTGACAACTCTGTTAATAACTGCAATATATGGGATAACACCCTTTTGTCAGTGGTTGATATATTGTTATTAAAATCTTGAGTTGATGTTTTGTGTTCACAATTATGATCGGCTAACTGTTGTGTATTGTAGCAAATTGCTATCCAAAGAAAGACCTTTTCTGTCATTAAATGATCTGATTAAAATCACCTTTTATGGTCATTTAATGTTGTATTGACCAATCAGTGTCCCAACTCATTAAATTATGTATTCACCAAATCAGTGTCCAAGCTCATTAAATGTTGTATTGACCAAATCAGTGTCCCAGGTCATTAAATTCTGTATTGACCAAATCAGTCTTCCTGGTCATTAAATATTGTATTGACCAATAAATGTGTCAGGTCGGTAGGTTTCATATTGATCAAATCAGTGTCAAAGACCATTAAATGTTATATTGACCACATTATTCCAGATATTTAAACGTTGTATTGGCTGTATCTGCATTCCAGGTAAATAAATGTTGTATTGACTGCATCAGATCGCAAGGTCACTACATCTTGCATTGACTAGTCGATTGCATCGGTGTTTCAGATCATCAAATGTTGTATTGACTTGTATTGGCATTCCAGGTAATTAAATGTTGTATTGACTGCATCAGATTCCTAGGGCACTACTTCTTGTATTGACTGCATCAGTGTTGTTAGGTCATTAAATGCTGTATTGACTAAATTAGCTTCCCAGGTCATTAAATGTCATGTTGACCAAATCAGCTTCCAAGGTCACTGGATGTTATAATTAAACATTAAAGCCTCTCCCGTAACTAATATGTTATATTGATCTCAACAGATCTGTCAGGTTATTAAATATTATATTGACCCTTTGAAGTGTATATATGGCGGTTTGGTAATATTGCCTTTAACAAACCAATATCTACCCTGTTGTGACAAGGAACTGCAACACTGTACTTAGCAAGACATTGACTGATACAAGGGGTTGATTATTTTAGGAAAAACACCACTGAATAAGGGTGTAGTTGTTAGAGGCACAGAGGATATAAAATGCACCATTTCATGGATTTCGATATTGACCCGGTACTCTTAGTGAATGCGAGTCAATTCTTCAATCATTTTGACGAGGTCATCAACCGTAAGGTCTCTCTTCATTCCACCATCGTCAATCTGTGAAAGGACAGCAAAAGAAGGTTAGTAATAAGTAATATTGCCCATAGCCTGTTTACTGCGCTATTGTGTCACAATAACTTCATTTGAATAACGTCATTTCTGTAATAAAGTTATTAGGTGCATTATTTCCAAATGGTATTACCAAGTTGTTCACCTGTGTAACACAGCAGTGCAGTAAACAGGCTATATTGCCCACTTAGAGGCTGTAAAACCTGTACATACTCGGACACAAGGTCAGTAATAAACTAATATAGCCTGTGAGATGTCTATAGAAATATATCATGGTGAATATTATCTGTAGTAATGTTAAGTCAAAGATTAAATAATATGGCCTGCAAGAAGTCCATATATAACAACAGTCAGTAACAAACTAGTATCACCCTGCCTGGGGTCAATATTATCCATATGTATGTCACAAGATAATAGTAGACTTTACGTGGCCTTGTTAGAGATCCATGTAACACTGAAAGTCAATAATAACAAATGTTGACTTGTTATAGTCTATACAATATTTATACATACAAACCTAGATGGCAACAAACTAATATTGCCATCAAAACATAAATTATGGGATATGTGTATAGAATAAGATGAGGTCAATAATCTGTTCATATTACCCTTCTTTGTATGTATAATACCCTATTAGTTTTTGTCTCTTTTCCAAAATGTGCATGGTAGTGGATTTTCTATGATACTAGTTATAACTATGTCTTATCAAAAGTATCAACAAAATCTTACAATATGGTATCCCATGAAGCATAGTTAAACCACTGACCTGTAGTCCCTGGACAACTTCAGCCATCCTATCCCTTCCTAGATCAAGGAAACTCTCTATCAAATCACCATCAATGAATCCCGATGCAGGCTCTGTCTTCCTCTCTGTATGGAAAGATCTCCAGGTGATACCGAGTTAAGGAAATTAATATGGTTGAATTAAGTTACCTTATCGGTACTTATATTTTGCATTCAATAAGCTTACACATGTTTAGGAAATTGCTGCCTTTCATTCTTACAAAGTTGTGCACATGATGGCTTATCATCATTGGCCTTCATAAGTGATGTCATAACAGCAGAAATGTTTTTAAGGGGCTGTAGATAGCATTATACGCGTGTTCCCTGGGTATTTTAAAGAAGTACCTTACCAAATATGGTACATAGTATGGAAAACTTTGCAAATTTTACCAGATTTCTAACTTCTGTAACTGGGTTTTTCCACACCTTAGCAAAACCCAAGTTGTGTTGGTCTCTGTAACATACACCATATACCATATAGGAAGCCATTCAGAGCTGTTAGACACAAATAAGTAAAAGGATATAAGGCATGGTCAACTTTGCCAACACTCTTTATAACCTTGGTGAGTTTGTTCTGTACTTCTAACAAGAAATTATACAATTCTTCTGAAAACTGTGTCACCAGTCCTGTGGAAAATAAACATCCATGGTCAGTACTTACAGTCGAAACTTGACTTGAAATGAATATCTATCACAAAGTTATGCTACATAAACATTGAAAACACTTTCAATAATCCATATATTTATTTGGTTCCCAGTTCTTCTGAAAGAGATGTGAACAAATATTTGGTTCTTTACTTCATTTTTTTATATATTTTTTTTTCACCTTGATATACTCACCAATGGAACCATATACAGTGCCATACAGTACTGATCCTTGTGTGGGAGTTGAACTTTCACCTGGGTGCTGCATAACTAATGAACCATGTCTGAAGACATTGATGAACTCTCCAACATGGAATAAACCTACTTCTTGAAGATGTTGTCTGTCTTCATCAGTCGTTGCTGCACTGTAAGTCAAACGTATACAGAATTCATGTCATAAGACAACATTGATAAAACTATTGTAATATACTGTGTGGTTTTTATTTTGGATTTGACATTGGAACAAAGTAGCAAATGAACTGTTTTTGAGAAGGGTGGTAGGTAGGTGGGTAAATCCACCAAAGTTCCCCATTTATTTTACCAGGGTTCTCTATCAGTATTTTTACCTAGGGTGGTAAGTAGGTAAAATCTACTTGTGTCACAAGTCATTTTGCAAGAGTTCCCTACCTATGTTTTTGTTAAGGGGGTCAGTGGGTAAAATTTACCCGAGTTCCAAAGTCATTTACTAGGGTTCCCTACCAGCGTTTTGTTATGGGTGGTAAGGCACTACAATCTACCCGAGTTCCCAAGTCATTTTACCAGGGTTCCAGAACAAACTATGGTAGAATGTATGGAAAACTATGGCAGTGTGTGTAACCTGATTTCCCCTTGACAGAGTTAGGGTTTAATCTGTATTCAAAAACTGGAGTACAACACTAACATATAAAGCAAAAGCTTAGATCATACACAGCATCACAAATATACAAGTGATTTAATTATTTACAATAATATTAGGTTCAGACGTAGTCACACATATATCACAGATTACTTGATTTACCTGTCTTTCTGACATGTGAACAGATTAAATGAGTTCTCAGCTCCAAGGAAATTGTCATCATCTAATATTTCAATCGCTGACATCCAGTTGGGGTTGAAATCTCTGGCAATCTATTACAAACATAAACAGATGACAGACAAGTTACAATCTAAGATAGATTGAAGTTGTTCACATGAGTTAGTAGTTTTGCATAATTACAAAGTTTCATTCCATGATCCAACAGACAGGCCCTCCTTTACCTTTCCATGTCAGATCTGAATAAGGTAGGCATGCACACGTTTTGACTTCAGTAGTCAAATCTGCATTATTCAACATTTGGCATGCACACACACGCCTAATATAAAATACCATCTTCTAGGTCAAGAATTGAATCTTAAATTATCTCCTTGACAAAATCAAGTCTATTTTTAGATATTTAAATGGTGTTTTGATTTCATGGCCTAAGATATTGTTTGACAGCTCAACATGTAAGGTCACGGGTGAAATGTACATGTGTTCATTGGACCCATACATGGGAGTGTTCATTAAACTCCAAATGTAGTGTTCACTGGACCCAGTAATCCCATGGCAACATGAACCTCAGACCTAACTCCATGACAAAATCCATACTTACCTCTTCAAAGCAGCCTTCCATAGGTTTGTACCTAAGTAATGTGATTGATCTCATCAAATCACCAACCAGGATAAAATCACCTTTCATCTTTAGAAAGAGTGCTATGATGTTACTGAAATGACTGCACTCTACTCTCAGTTCTCTGTCTCCTGTCCACTCAAAGAGACGTACCTGTCAAAACAAAACATATGCACATATCAATGATAATTAGAGAAAGATATTACCAGTGTTATTTTTCAAGATTTTATTAAAATCAAGAATTGATCTAAATGTGTGTATATAACAAAAGTCATCACATTAATGGTCACGATGGTCCGACAGTTAGAGTGGCTGGCTTGAAATCTGTGGCATCATGATGGTCAGATGGTTAGAGTGGCTGGCTTGAAATCTGTGGCGTCATGATGGTCAGATGGTTAGAGTGGATGGCTTGAAATCTGCAGACTGTTGGTTCACTGCTGAATGGCTAAAGTCCTTGATCAAGGTTTGAACCATGAGTGTGCCCTAGTCTATCCACCCGTATATTTGGGGATCTGGTATCAAAGAGGTCTTTTAATTCCATGTGCCTCAATGGCTGCAGAAGTCACATTATTAATGGTCACTAGATAGGGTTTCCCATGGAAAAGCTGACCAAAAATTCTTCAGTGTGTACATAACCTTGGCTTTCACATCAAATTTGAAAGGAGTTTAATCTGAACATACAAAATACATAAATAGCAGGACAATTAATCATTAACTTACTGTACTGTTGATACTGGCTAGTAACTTGCCATTGAATTCTACAAGTGAATATGCAGCACCTTTGATGTCCTTCTCTGCAACCTGGTTTAGTTTACCTACAATATAGGAATAACAGAATGTATTATTAACAAGCAACAAGTTGGAAACAAGGGGGTGAATGAGAGAGGCAGTCTGTGTTTGCATATGGTCACACATACAGTCAAATGACACACACAGTCAAATGGCACAAAAAAAACTTATCACTGAAAATATAGTTTAGCTATCAATCAATCAATCAATCAATCAAATAAAACTCGAGAGTACTCCGTTCAGTGGTACTGAGTGGTTGGACCAGAATATGTTTGTTAAACAATTGGGTCTTCAATTTCACTTTAAAAAAATCAAGGCTATAGGCCTGGTAAATGTCAAATAAAAGTGTTTTCCAAAGTTTTGGAGTAAATGTGTGACCCCTCTGTAGGTGATGTATATGTATTGGAATATAGTAATGCTATCACTAGGTCAGTCCATTCATATCACATATGTATATTTTGTTTTTAATAGATATCTACAAATGTATATTTATATCATTTACTTGTATTAAAGTTCCACCATGTATCATTTACCTTCATGCCACTGGAATACAATAATCCTGCCACTCTTAGGTTCTGATTCTTCAGGATAGACAAACGCCGTCCCAACTACGAAGTACATGTTACTGTCATCACTTAGTTTACAGGATACTAGACTGGTAGCAAACTCATTATTCATGAACTGATGTGAGTGTAATACTGAAACATGAAACATAAATTCTTTATTAATATTTCTATAATGAACAAACTGTATATATCACAATGAATAAATGATATGTTCATAATGAACAAAGTGTATATTCAAATGAACCAATTATATATTCACAAGCCAATTATATATTCACAATGAACAAATTATACATTCATAATGAATAAATTGTATATTCACAATGAGCCAATTACATATTCATAATGAACAAATTATATATTCATAATGAATAAATTGTATATTCACAATGAGCCAATTACACATTCATAATGAACCAATTATACATTCACAATGAACCAATTATATATTCATAATGAACAAATTATATATTCACAATGAACGAATTATACATTCACAATGAACCAATTCTATATTCATAATGAACAAATTACATATTCACAATTAACGAATTATACATTCACAATGAACCAATTCTATATTCATAATGATCCACTTATATACATTCACAATGAACCAATTATATGTATATGGTGAACAAATTGTGTAGTCATCATGAACACATCTAAGTAAATATCTTCATAGCAACAACACATGACAATAATTGCAGTCTGTGCAAACTACTCTTTGAAAGCAATACTTTCTGTATCAATTTATCTTGGTCTTTAGTTTTCATTCTTTTTTTGTCAGGACAAACTTTTTCTATAGTTCTGTTTTAGAGGACCTTTTATGTAATTTTGTATATTTATATATTACTAAAGAAGTGATTGCTAGGCTTACCTTCAAATGTGTGTTGATCTATGATTAGTAAACTGTGTATTTCTATTTCATCTCCAAATGATCCTTCCCCGTACTTATCAGCACTACTTTGTACACTTTTACTTGTACTACTAGATGTACTCAATGCACTCGTACTAGCACTGGGTCGACTCGGTATCGTGTTGGTACCGTCTTTGTACTCTATACGTGTGGTGATTACACCAAACATCTGTGTTGTGTCTTGATATGCGATACGACGTGGTGATTCACCGAGCGGTACTGTACGTATGTGAAGTTTTTGAATCTCGTCAATGGTACCGATAGTAAGTGTTGTGTCGTTGGCAAGAGCAAGACTGAAAGGAAAGAAAAGGGATGTTTAATATGAAACATGCTGGACAATAGTAAGATAGAGATGTAGTTACACATTGCTGTGTATTCACAAGATGGTGCGGTTTCAATCCCTGGTTCCCATATTCATTTTATCTTATTAGTGGCACCATAAATCTGAGTCAACTTTTTCTCAACCTCTGACTGCCAGACATTTGCTTTTCACATCTATATTTTAATCCTAATCCTAATAATGGCCTTTCAAAACAGTAAGTACATAAAATCAAGTTCTTTACCATAGCTCGCAAACAATATTACTGGTAAAAGGCAACGGAATCTATGCAAGTTTCACTCGATTTTCTCCTGTTACCAGGGTTCCCAAGTCTCCATGTCTCACTAAGAAGGACAAGGACATTGTAATGAAGATATCAAATTCCACCAATGTCACTTCCCTATCAGTATCATCTTGGTATTTTACCTCATTGACATTTGATTCTTTTACAAATGAGAACTGGATGGTCTCAACAAGACTCAACACAAAGGGTTTCCAAAGTTCTGACTAGCTTTTGCCACCATCAGTATCATCAGATCAGGAGAAAAAAAACATGTGTTCCTCTTATCAGCTTTCTAACCAATGTATTTTTTTTTGAAAATTACCATTTTCTATTCATGATCAAAACAACAATGGTAATTTCATTTTCTCACCTGTCAGGGTAACCTTCAGAATTGAGTGGACACATGTAGTTGACTTCTTTAAGGTTGACATTAGAAAACACTAGTTTATGATTACTGGAGTAAATAACTGTTGGTCTGTCTGAACAAGCAAACACGTTGACTGTAGACAGGGACTTGAAGGTCTTCAATACTGTTGGCTGTGTTCCAAGTGTTACCTTTTTACGGTCACTTAAGTAGCCTAAAATGAAAAAATTTTTAGAATTAGAGAACGACTTGACATTTTGTAAAATGTACGACAATTTAGAAACATTACCATAGGGTACATGTGTGTTTTGGAGGAAATATGCTGAACGTGTCCAAATAAGATCAAAGATCCCAAAATGAATTCAGTAAAAGCACAAATCATCTATAGCATTTTACCAACAAGGCAATACTTTTCCACAAAGCAAACATACACAAACTTTTTCATACAGCAAAATATCAAACATAAAAAAAGTTTGAATTTTTTTTTTGGCTAAACGACTCACCTGACTCGGTATTTAGTTGAAAATAAAACAAAGAGCCATCACCAAGAGCACACAGCAGATAATGGATTCCTTCAAAAGACGTGACCAAGATGGATCGTGGAATAATTTCTATAAATCAAAGCAGTCACAACAACAAGAAATCAGATTTCACATCATACAATGCAACATAAAACACATCAAGCTGCCAACAGTTCAACTCTTCTTATATCTATGACGGCTGTGTTGATAAACCATTAACATCAAAGTAAACTTTAGTCTGTAAGGTACCGGTAAGCCATGACAGGGCGCCCTCAATCATCGGTCAACACCCTTCAGGCTAGTAAGGCTGATAAATGAGACATAAGTAAACTTTTGTTGCATTTAAAAATTTGTTGACAAAGACTGAAATGTGCAGTCAAAAATTTCAAGAAACTACATTTTATATATGTTGTGTTTGGAACAAAAGTAGACCTTGATGCTATCAACATTGAGTGAATTTTCTGTAATACCTGTATTTTAACCTGAGCATTGGGTTTTACAAATTTTTCATTATTTTTCTATTTCTTTTGTTACTTTAAAGCTTGATAAATGACACCCTCAGTATCAAGTCAGACATCCACATGATGTCATAAACTTGACATCCCCCTAGGTTCTCCTCACATGATGACATCATGCTCTGTGCGCAAGGATGTTATCATCATTGGGTGTTCTGTGTTACACAGTTATGTTATTATGCTAATTATGTCATTTATATGCACATTTTGTCGTCTGTTGATTGCTATTTGTCAAATTCACAAAAACACTAAATGAATGAGTGTGGGCCTACATACATTTACCAGCTAAATATGAAACTCTTCCAGCATATTTGATTGTTTCGTTTTAAAATGATATGAGTCATATGACCATATATGGTTGCTTACTGGATATAACCATATATGGCATCAACTGGATATGACTATATATGGTTGTCAATAGGACACAACCATATATGGTTGCCAACTGGATATGACTATATATGGTTGTCAATAGGACACAACCATATATGGTTGCCAACTGGATATGACTATATATGGTTGTCAAAGGGATATGACCATACATGGCTATCGACTGGATATGACCATATATAGTTGCCAATAGGACATGACCACATATGATTGTCACCTGGACATGACCATATATAGTTGTTACCTGGATATGACCATATATGGTTGTCAAAAGAATATGACCATATATGGCTGTCATCTGGATGTGACCATATATGGTTGTTAGCAGGATATGACCATATATGGTTTCTAACTGGATATGATTGTATACAGTTGCCAACTAAACTTTCCGGACACAGAATACCATATCTAGGTCTTTACTCACCTCCACCCAGCATTTCAACATGCATCTGTTCTAGACTGGGTAGTTTCAGGATTCTTGATGAGATATCAGTCCATAACCCAACAGCACATAGATCAGCCATATCACTACCCTCAGCTGTTGGTGTGATGTCTAAACAGGCTATCTCATGCTCCAATGTTGTAGTGCTGTCAACAAGAAAATAACAACAAAATATGAGAATTATAAAAGTTTCTCATCTGTCAATAAAAAACGTTAAAACATTCTCCAGCAGTATAAAATACGTCAATTCAAAGTCGACAGGTTTTCTAAATTCTTTAACTACCTAATGTAACTGTTCACTACAACGCAAGTTACAAATTAGTCAAACAAATGTACAGTATGACAACACATACATGTACAGAAATGTATAAGACCTAGTGCACAGAAATTTCCTCATCAGCTCTTTGAAACAACTATGACTATGTACCTGTAACAACATTGTACCTTATGCTACATGGCCAAAATGGAACAAGGTTGAGTTATTCTCATGCATACCTCTAGTAATGTGTGTAATGCATGCAGCAGAAGTATCAACTGGATATGACCATATATGGCCGTCAATAGGATATGACCATATATAGTCGTATCCTATTGACAGCCATATATGATCAGGGTTCTCCACAATTTAGAAAAATACAGGGGCGCCCTAATTTGCATATCATTAGCATATTTCCAGATCATAATATTAGGAAGTGAAAAAAGTTTCCAAAATCAAAAACTCCTATTTTATTCATTCAGCAAACTAAAATGTACTGAAATGTATTGTAATCACCAATTTCCAAACCTTTCACATAATTCACAATGTAAAAATTTCAGGAAGGAGGTTGACAGTTACACAAACGATGTTATAGTAATGTTGGCAAGCATGTTTTACACACAGGAGTGACAACACATGGCATTGTTGATGTACATGTATGCACCTCTAGGCTAGCTATCACTTAGTTTTGAGTTGTTGGTTTCACCTTGTAAATGTGCATGTCATTCATAAAAATTAATTGAAAACAATTCATTTTCCTTTATTTCTCTAAAATTTGATATCCTTTTAATTTTCATGAATGGAAAATGATTTTTCATCCAAATTTGCCGGAAATACGTACATTTTTAATGTGACGAATTTGGGCTAAGAATAACCGAATACGTTCAGTGCAAATGTACAGTAACAAACATGGCTGCCACTTCGGAGCTACCTCGTGGTACTACGAACGCGATTCACATCCAAACGTGATCATTTAGGACATAAATTTTACCATGGAACCGTACCGGAGTAGTTATTTCTAAAGAACATGTATAAATTTTAGGATTTTGTTCGTATTTATCGATACAATACGAAAATTGCCGTGACATCGTACATCGTATGCGTACTGTATTACGTATACGGGAAGGCTTGGAAATTACCGGCTTGATATACCCGGCCATAGAAACTACCAACTTCTTCTACTTTACGACGGTACTACATTTACTGTTTTTGTTTCGGCTACCATTGTTATAATCAAGGCGATAAATAAGTTCATAAATGATGATAGACGCAGTGTCGCTGTTTACTTCCTTCATTAACGGCATTGAATAGAATCTCTTGAAGACGTTCACACCAAAACAAAGGGGCGCTGAACGCAAACAGAGGGGCGGTTCTGTAAACAGAGGGGCGGTCCATGAAAACAGAGGGGCGGTGCGCCCCTCAAAAACCCCTCGTGGAGAACACTGATATGGTCATATGACATGCCTTAGGTGGTAAAATTTTATTTCAGGTAACGAAAATTGCAATATGTTTATTGCTTTACAAGGCATTTGATTTATTTGTATATTTCTTATGTTGGTTAACGAGAATTGTAAATCTAAGCATAGATTTCTTAATGCTTTTCATTATTTTCTATTCATTTGTAAGATTAGAGCTTGATAAATAACACCCTCAGTATCAAGTCAGACATCCACATGATGTCATAAACTCGACATCCCCCTAGGTTCTCCTCACATGATGACATCATGCTCTGTGCGCAAGGATGTTATCATCATTGGGTGTTCTGTGTTACAGTTATGTTAATATGCTAACTATCTCACATTATGTAACAGAAGTCATGGTGCCAAGCAAGAAATCAAGTGATTGGGGGTGTTTTATGATTGGCTAGGGGTAAAATTCCCAAATGGTGCCACAACAATGATATTTACTATTTTCTTATAACTGACTCACTTGGTTTATATTTCACCTGGGTGGTATATTTACATATACAGTGACTCACCTGGTTCCTGTCATTTCACCTCGGTGGAAATTTACATATAAACTGACTCACCTAGTTTGTGTTATTTCACCAGGATGGAAAATTTACATATAAACTGACTCACCTGGTTTGTGTTATTTCACCAGGATGGAAAATTTACATATAAACTGACTCACCTGGTTTGTGTTATTCACCAGGATGGAAAATTTACATATAAACTGACTCACCTGGTTTGTGTTATTTCACCAGGATGGAAAATTTACATATAAACTGACTCACCTGGTTTGTGTTATTTCACCAGGATGGAAAATTTACATATAAACTGACTCACCTGGTTTGTGTGATTTCACCTGTGTGGATCTCTAGATAAAACAATTCACTCCCCACAGCACATACTAGTTGTTTTGTATTACAGGATGCAACACTGATATTTTTACCAGATGGTGGTCTCCACTCCCATGCTAATTTCTTTGTCTCTGTACTGACAAGTCTGACTGAAGTCAGTGTAATCTGAAAACCAAGAAAGAATAAACTATCAGGAGGGAAAGAAACTTCCAAAATCAATGTGTCATATATTCACCTGAATACTAGTAATAATCAATTACAAAATATATCAACAGTCCAATGACCAATTTTAGCAAGTTGCATCAATCATTGAAACATAATTTTCAGCAGCTCACCTGTATAAGTTGACCTCCAGTGACATTACCACAGAAGAAAGTTTGCTGTTCACTGTCAAAGCCTGGTAGTTCTGTTTCCTCAACTTCCTCTCCATTCAACATCAGTACACTGTTGATAACAATAAATGTAGTTATGTAGCTAACTTTCCCAGATAAAAAAAAAACACTCCATTACACCAAGAAGATTTTCTTTGAACTCTAACAGCAATATCTCACAATAGTTGTGATCAAGGTGTGACTTAGGTAAGGTATGATTTTTAGATACTGTATATATGTAACATAAATTATGTACCAGTTATATGTACCAGAGATTATTTGCACTATTGCACATGCACACCAGTGGTATTTGCACTGCTGTGCAATACTGAAAACATTACTTCACACCTGCATACAAATAATATGTAAATGAGGATGCAATCATTTGTTGTACACAAAAGACCGATCGCACAGTATCATTTTTACATAAATTTGCTGTTTACGATAAACATACGTAATAGTAACAAAATCCCACTCTGCGCAGGTTCTAGTGTGGGTAATCAGTGGTATTCACACTCATGCTTGCAGTGTTTTCTTATGCCCAAGAGAACACTGCAAGCACTTGCTCAAATACCCCGAGTACGTCACACTTGCACAAGGGTTCTATCATAGTAAAAACAATATACTTACCGTGTTTGACCAACAAATGACAAAACCAGCGTATCATCAAAATCTGTATTAGCATCAACACGTAGAGGCCAGATTCCTGAAAATATCAGCAAATAAGATTGTAAACATTTAATACATCATAATATGAGAAATCCAGAGGTGCACTAAACTCCATAATATAATACTGTTAAAAACTTTTTGTTAAATGTGAAGATAGTTTGGTATGTTGCAGTGTTTGTAACATTGACGGATATATTCCGTTGACAATTTAAGTTACGAAGACACAAAAAGAGATTTGCTACATCTGAATGTTCACAATAACATGCCTTTTACAGCATACAGATCATGTGTGTGTGTACAGTTATATGATTTTAACTTCATACCAAACTTAAAATTGGAGTAATGAGTTGATGCTAAAGAGATGACCACAACGATACTTTCCATTGTCTCACTCACTTGTTTAAAATAAACCTGTAAGACAACAGTTCCTTGAGACCCAAAATGTACATATATCAGAGAAAGACAGCAAAGGTGGAATATCTATTGAAATAAATTATAAAGGAACTGATAACTGGGGCTCAATAGTTAGAATTGTTGGCTTGGAATCTACAAGCTACAGGTTTGAGCCTTGCCAGTGCTAAAACTTGAGTACTTCAACAAGATTTGACCCATGATTATGCCCTCGTCAACCCAGCTGTACACTTGGGGACCTGGTAGGATAGAGGTTGTTACGTGAATACTTTATTGTACCACATCTTACCTTTGATGCCTGGCAAGTCAATACTAGCATGTTCATGAATACCAATACCATTACGAATGATTCTAAGTGAACCTTCCTTGTAGGCACCAGAACATGTCACAAGCTGAGAAAATACAAATACAATATGATAATTGTATCAAGCCATACATATATGGGGGAAAACAAAACAATTTGGTTTCAGAAACCATTGCACAAATTACTCTACATTATATTTCATTGCATACTGCTGTATTGCATTACTTGGGAATATGAACTTTGACACATCAGAGAATACTAGTAATTGATGAGGACTTTACCTGACCTTGAACTTGTCTTTCAAGGTCAACTACACACACATCTGCAATGGGTCCAGATTAGCAAGGGCCTTACATGACCTTGTCCTTACAGGTCGTCTACACACATTATCCATACCTACAGTTGGTCAAAGATTAGCAAATGACTTACCTGACCTTGCCCTTGTCTTTCAAGGTCAACTACACACATATCTACAATGGGTCCAAGATTGGTAAATGTCTCCATGGTCTGGACATAGCTACCTTGATCATTGGCATCCACATTTAGCTGTAAATAATGAAGAATGACTCCGTAAACATGCAAATAAAGCATTTCCATTTTATTAATGACTATCATTCTTATAAATGTTTTTTTCTATGCTCTATTCACAACAAAAGTGTCGGATAAAAGTACAGAAGTGTACACCCACTGTCTGTCCATCTTAAATGGAAATTACAAGTTTGTTGACAGTTTTCTACATTTAGAGATACATTTATTGACATTTGTGTGATTTTACTTACCTTGACTAACTGTGAGTCTCCTAATCTAGATCCCACATACACCACACCATTGTCTAGATAGGTCAGACACTCAGCTATGGTAGTCTGTATGGATGAGATCAATAATATCAGTACCTTTTACCACTACAAGATTTTAAGATAGTAATATTGCTGGCATGTCCAGGTAGGTCAAACACTCAGCTTTGGTTGTCTATCAGATAAGATACTGTACATGTACATCACAGTAAATTATATTTTGTCATTACAAGATCTTAACACCATCGACATGCTAATTTTACTGAAATCCTCGCTTGCCAACTTTTAGAGTTACAGCATTGATACAGATATTGTGGCCAACCTTCACAGCCCAGTCTACAAGTCTTGATCAGTTTGAACCAGAAACTGACCAACACAACAAACCCTGGCACAAGGCATACACTTTAATCCATTGTAAGATGTTATTCACTCATGTACCATGTTTTCTGATTTGACCGATACAATCAAACATGTATGTCTTCAATGATGCAATTGAGATTAATGTTGTCAATATACAGAACAACATGAAACATAGCAGCCATCTTTGTCAATACATAGCTACAATACACATACTTCCAGAAATCTTTGAAGTGAAATAGCGTTAGGACGATATGGAGGTTGTCACACACATTTAAAATATTAGTCATAACTCATAAACCATTATAATATCCAAATTCCATGTGTTTCACAATCCAGGATAAATTATGATATACAGCATGCTTACCTCTCCCAATAGTTCTACTACAGCATGCTTACCTGTCCTAATAGTTCTACTATATACAGCATGCTTACCTCTCCCAATAATTCTACTTTCAAGTCCTTGACGTTAACAGTACCATCCATCATTTCTTCCTTCTCTAACAATAACATAAAGAGTCGTCCTGCCATGTCACCTAGTAAGTACCTAGATCCATTGGAGTCAACTCTGCCATGACAAACTATGGTACTTTGCTGTAGAGAGATATTGAATATACTAGTTAGTATAATAGCAATTTTAACACAAAGATAGCCTCCCTAAAACACACTATAGGAATACCCCTTTGCCTTCTAAGACACACTGTGACGATTTGTTACATAGATATATATGCTGAATATAGTTAGTACAGCAGTTGACACAATAATGCCCCCCCCCACACACACACACACACACACAATCACACCAACTCTGATACTGTACCTTGCTACATAGAAATACACATGTACACATAATATTATTTTTACATTAGCTGACATTGATACCCTCAACCTCAATACACACACAGCCATATATACACATTGTGGAACTTTGCTATATAAATAAAGGATGTAGTTACCTAGCGCAGTGATGGTGTCCCCCCCCCCTCCCATCAATCACTGAAATGAAATTCAACAAGTCCCAAATCAACACCCAATAGGATCAATTCAGCATGATGACTTATCTTTACCATAGTAGCGATATAGTCACAGTTAATACCTTTGTGGTATGTAATAGATTCCTTGCCAATAATAATAATAATAATAATGTTCGGTTCTTATATAGCGCTTTCCCACACCGTGCTCAAAGCACTTTACAATTATTACCCCTGGCTCGGATCAGAACGGCACAACGGCCCTTTAGTCTTCCTCAACTCCCCGGGGAGCATACAATCCATTGCAGCCATTTAAGCAGCCATCAACACCAAAGAAGGTCAATTTCACACAACTTACCTTTATCATAGGTGGTGCTATAGCCACATAGTTGTCACCTTTGTGGTACGTGATAGATTCCTGGCCAATAATCAATACACCACCAAAGGGTTGTGGTACGGCTATGATCATACTAGCTTCTGTCTCTACATTATCTTGTTTCCATGGACCCTTGGTGAATTCTTTGTCTCTAAGTGAGATTTCATATGTCTTCAGATGTCGGCCTTGTGGGTCCTACACAAAGGTGACATGGTAGTTAGTGAAGAGTCCTACAAAATCTAGGTATATCTCTAAGCACAAACTCAGACATAAAACAGCCAGCTATGAAAACCTCGAAATATGTTCATTTTCCAGAATAAAAGCTTTTACTGTATAATCACCTAGGAATTTTACTTGGTATTGGAAACTTGCACTCTATAAATTGACTGATTGAGTGATCGACTTGGATAGTAGTTTGATTGATTGATTGATTGATTGATTAATTGATAGATTCATTGATAGGTCACTTGACTGACTATTGATTGAGTGATTGACTGATTGATTGATTGATTGATTGATTGATTGATTGACTGACTGATTGATAGATTGGTTGGTTGGTTGAAAAATATACATATAGCCAACCTATGTATAATCTCACCTGATGTACAAATGCAATGGTAGGGACCTGACATCCATGTAAGAACTTTACATCAATGACATGGAGCTCTTCAAGTCTGTAAAAAAGTATCAAAATATTACATTATCATTTCATTTTTGATCAATTTTTCATAACTTGGAAATTAGCTGAATTCTATCATTGCAATTTTCATTCAGTTCCATAGAAAAATTGTAAGAGCAGCTTGCAAAAATTACAACTTTAGTGACAAACTACTTTTCTTGTATATTGTAATACAAGCTTCACTGCCGAGGTAAGTTATCACAGACACAATGGCAAGATAGTATGACTCTATGAGTACAATAGTTGCTAAAATCTTACATAACACATTGTTTTCATATAGCCTTCAGTGATTGGCTTAGACAGTGTCACGTGGTATTGATTAGTGACCCATATTGACCCAAATTTGCATACTGAGGGTAATGTTGATTTTCTATTTTCCCTAGGGCACCATTACAGTAGCACAGGAGTCCTAAAACAGAATTTGCTAGACTGTAGAAAGAATGTATACCTGAGAATATGTGTTATAAAACACTTATTGCCTGGCCTTACTAGGGCACTAGTATATGTCATATTACCCCCACCCCTGTAATGTTGTGTAGAAACCATTTCCCTCGGCTTTCAGGGTCAGGAAATAATTGCTGCATAATAGCCCTTAGGGTAATAAACGTCTATTAGCGCCCTCCAAGCAGGAAGTGTATAATATTTACCTGATATTGAATGCCTTCAGTTCCTTGTTGTCTCTGTCAAGTGGGATAACTTTAAATAATCCATCATACAATCTAAGTCCTATAACTCTACATTCAGAGTCAATGATTCCTATAATACCAGTCTCTGATGGACGACCAATACGATCCTAGACAATAACAAGATGAACAAAATAACAGATGAATATTATAATACAGTAATAATCAACAGAATCTGAACACATAAGGAAAATAAATGTTTGGTCCAACCAATTATATTTCGTTTCTTAATATAATGGCAGTCTTCAGGAAAGCGGGGCAAAGTAAATGTACATATGATTGAAGACATCATCAACATCAAAATTATGGTACAACACAAAACTTACAAAACTTTTTACCAGATTTCACGCTACATATGATTGAAGACATCATCAACATCAAAATTATGGTACAACACAAAACTTACAAAAATTTTACCAGATTTCACTCCTTTGTTACTGGTATAAAACTATAACAAAATCACAAATTACACCAAGGATCTGTTCTACAAAGCAAGACATGACTCACCTGAACACTACCGTGTGCTCTAGTTATAATTTCCACATTATCACCATCTTGTTTGTACTCCAGAATACAGGCATTGTAACGTTGTGTCAGGATGAACAATAAGTCTTTACTTTCACCCTGTAAGACAAATACATCTTTCATTAATTCAAGGACTGGTTTCTATTAAACTCCAATGAAAGGGATAATGGTAGAATTGTTAGTTAGTAGAAACCTCAATGATTTTGAAACAAATTTCTTCTTTCTTAATGCTTTTTTTATTGATATTTACAACCGGCATAAATCAAACCCAACATTTTATTGCTGATTACAAATAGCCATTTCTACACTAACCCAATAAATCCTCCCTTATGCATGTGTATGTTCCCTTTAAACAGGAGTGACTGAAATACACCATATCTGGTTATCAGAAAGATAAAAGATTTCATGATTTGGCCACTATGAGTGCTGTTCCAAGCCCTTTTGGAGTCTGATGGACAAAATAGTTGAGTATTTGTGCATACAGACACCTGTTTCAACATTGCTCTTACTGTAACATTTTAGCAACTACCAGTGTGCCCTCTAATGATAGTCAAATTTTGTTGTTGTGAGTCAAAATAAGAAAAACTGGTATTTCTTGTGAGTCACCACACAGTAAGAGATAGGGAAACACCAAATTTTGGTACGTCACTAGATATTGTGTGCGTCAGTGGCGCGTCAAATTGGCTTAGAGGGCACACTGGCAACTACCAGGAATCAACATATGCCTAACCACTATTTAAGAACACAAAGTTTTCTTTTAAAAACATTTTATTTACAGCTTTGTGTACTGCCATACAATCAACTGCCATGACCAAACTTTAACTCTCCCTTTGCCAAATCTTGGATGCCCTCATGCGTGAAATGGCCAGAACTTCATAACCAAAATATTGCAAAAAAATAATTGAGTAAGTGTATAACATCATCAACAAACAAACAAACAAACAAACAAACTTACTGGTGGTCTGAACAACTCCATGACAGCAATCCTACCATACATGCCAATCTCTTTGATTGGTCGTAAACCTTCCGGTGTGACAACATAAATCTCAAGTCTGGTGTTCTTAGAAATAATCAGATTCAAATCATCTGCCGACGTAAAATTGCCTGTAAACAACAAACAGATAATCTCAATTAATAATAAATCTTATTTATCCGAATTAATTCGGAAAACTTTCTCCATGGTAAGTCAGACCACTAAAAAGTTAGGAGTCTGAGATGGTAACCATGGGGTCATGCCCTGGTGTTGTTGAAGGAGGAGGAAATGAGTACTCAGGTTTTACTCTGGAAAACCTGCACAGTTTGGCAGGGTCAAATAAGTATCACCCTTTTTACATACAGACCTGGTTAATTTGTTCAATCAAACCCAGCTGACACTTGCCAGGTTCACACCCAGACTGTAGACATAAGAGGTGTACAAGCTAACCACTTTACCACTGAAACCCATCGACAATTAATTCCCACATATACATGCGATGGTTAAGTTTGGACATACACACAAGTACCTTGAGATACCAGCATACACAGATTTCATTTACATTCTAAATACATCAAATATATAATTTCACATCTGATTAATTAAGTCTGTGTTTACAGCTGCATAATGGTAAATTTGCATAATAAAAGGAAAATGTTGTAAACTTTTGTTTTAAAATTTAAGAAATCTTATGATTTAATTAAGGTTAATTTGACCCTTGTTTGAAACAGCTCAAATAATCTACAATCTGTAATTCTATGGAATGACCATCAAGTGTGACTCAATCATAGAAGTTAGTGTAATATTAGGAGCCCATCTTTTGGGTCACTTTGTAGCTTCTTTTACAACATTGCTATTTTCCATCTTTAGCTATGTACATTTGTAATTTAGGTGGGACCTACCTATGCAAGAGTAAGGAGCAGTTGAAAGTGTTCATATACAATAGATAATTTTGTATTCAAGACAGCAAGTTTAGGTTGGGTTTACAAAGCAGGTTATCTCCCGTACCATAATACTGGTTTTTATCATTGCCACAAATAGAAACTGCTCCTCACACAACTCCACACCCCTGACATGTCCCTCCCCCATATCACAGATACAATAATATAGTTCTGCAAAATTCTCAATCAAAATGTTGCATCTACTTTACAACATGCTAAAAATCACAAACTTGTTCAATTGTTATGCATTGTAATTGTTTACCACCTGCTGTCCTGCACCACATCTGGATCAGCTGATGCAATTCACCAGGTGTTTATTTAAATGCAAACAATTTGTCATAATTTACCTGCTCACTGACACAGCTGACATGTGTGGTTATCACTCTGGAATACCTACAAATTTCAAAATGTGTCATTCCCCCACATATCATGAAATCTACATTACGGCACAAGTCCCCTCTAAGATCCATGCATAAACAAAACACTGAGGAATTTACAGCAAACTTTCATAACAAATATACACTATTACTAATGTTCTTTTTTTTTGTTCATGTGTGCAATACTATGTTTGTTTTTCCGTGGTCCTGAATAACATTTCCTCATTTAGCTATTCCTATCATCGACTTTGTGTATCCCCCTTTCTTCCAAAAAACATCTAAATCAACGTTTGCCAGTGTGTATTCATGAACAGTTGAAATTAGAAAGCAGCACACGTCTTGTGACCTAACATAAAACGTATACACATGACATGATGCACGAAGTCAGCCATCACCCATCCTGAGCATTATAATATCAACACAAATCGTGTTTGAACGTTATTTAGGGACTGTTGAGGCCTTTTTACTCACCAGTGACACATGCATTCACCGCAGTGGGCTTATGTGCCGTTACAACGTAATTGTGGGACATCCTGGAGCTTGAAAACTTCGCACCACGA
>NC_135565.1:13539708-13629708 GCF_964340395.1 Glandiceps talaboti
CATAAGTTCACCATTACCATGACATATCTCAGTTCTGTATTAATAAATACAGATTTGTGGATTTGTTATTTGGAATTTGTACAAACTGCTTGGAAGTATTGGTGGAGTCCTTATAGTCGAATATGACCAAAATTGTTCATCAGCTTGTTATAGATAGACCAAGCGATATATATTTAAATGTAAATATTTTCACTTTGGTATGACCAACCCTTGACTTCGCAAGAAGGATACATATAAGAAATTTATAAAGAAATTGGCGACTCAAAATAAATTAAAACTACCCCTGTTTCACACGCCTAAATTTTCAAATATGTTGTAGCCATCGTTTCGCAGTTAATTTCTAGATGTTCACCAATCAGAATATGTAAATTACATGCTAATAAAAAAATAATTAACATGACGTGGAGTAATTATGGCTTTCAAGAATTCCCCAGAGATCCATAAAATTGCAAAGTTAACTCTGCAAGGTCAACACTAATTATATCACATGTAAATATTTAAAGAAGTATGATTTTTTTACGTGAAGGTAAATATTTATTTTATTGGTATATTTTGTCAATTATTAATGTGAGAATATAAAAAAAACAATGCAAAATATTATATATACATGTTTTTTTTGCGGTTTATGTTTGAATATGTTTATTAATATAGCATTAAAAGTTAAAATTCCACACTTTTCATGCATTGCTTCATTATCAAATTTATTTACCGTTTGCTATATCAGGAACGACGTTTGTTTGGAAAATGTAGCCAACCATAAGAACTTATCTCCCGTATTGACGTCACCATTGTGAAAGTAGGCCAATGTAAAGTGGTGTGCCTCATGCGAGGAATAGCGAAACTTTTACTTGGTTAGCTTTCCTAGAGTCATAGATATTCCGTTTCTGTTTGTTGTAGTATGTTACAAACTAAGTTTGTAATTTAATTGGTTCATTTTCTCAACTCATTGACGTGAAATTCACTGCGGGACGGGTTAATTTCAGTTTATGCAAATAGGGTATAGGAATGTCACAGTGGGGGTGGGGTCACCGCTAAGCATGCTGGGTAAACTAGCTAGCTCGGCAGATCACCGTGTTCGCAAATCATGGTAAGCGACGTTTTACCGTACGTTGAATAAGGATTTAGCGCACTTTTCGTAGGGATGACACCTATTTAGGAATGTATCACGGGATTTTGGTACTTCGTTAATCCTAGGATGTGTTCAGCAAACATGGTTTGACGGAAGAAAAGCGAGGAAAGCTTTCCAATTTGCTATCTGTGCGTGTGTTTATCAAGCTTGTGTGCTTATAGGTTTATATTATATATACTCCACACACACACACAACAGTGTGAAAGGAAACCGGTGGGTTCGCAGTGTTGCCGGTGAGTTGGAGGGGTTAAAAATTGGTTTACTCTAGCTGACAATGATGTGTGACGTTATGCCAACAATTTCGGAAGATTCCTCAGGCCAGCGGGGATCGCAGTGTAGCGAAAATGACTCTAACTTTGAACAGTTGATGGTTAATATGCTTGATGAGAGGGACAAGCTAATGGATACGCTCCGAGAGACGCAAGAAACTTTGCTCGAAACGCAAGATCATATGCAAGAAATCGAACGAGAACGCGACTCGCTGCAGAAACAAATTTCCAGCAATCTGCCTCAGGTAAGTTTCCTTAACCGGCCCCGTAAATTCGACAGTTTCTTCGGAGAACTGCCGAGTCCCCCCGTTCTGGACTGCAGTGGCCCCTCTACACTCTTGTCATTTGCACTTCGTTGGTCAGCCATCTTGAAATCAAACAGTCGAAGCGAGTGAGATAGAGTTCTCACTTGCCGGGTTTATTTTATCTTCGACTGTGTGCAATAATTTACAGATAAACTCTGATAATTTCAGCGACCCCAAGCTGCCGAGCAAGCAATGACAGAAATAATCGAAGCACAGGAAGTGCTATATTTTGTGCGTGCAAAGGGGGCGTTCTTCGTGATCGTTCCACAAAACATTTCATTTACATTTCAACAAAACTGTGACATTTAGCCCCCATTTCATTGATTGTATTACTCCTGTTTAAATAGTGTATTGGATTTTATTCTCCTTGGAATGCACTTGATTTCTAAAAAACCCGAATGATATTATACACTCGGAGCTTGCCATTGTGGGTACACATATATTGCCTATGTCTAAATAACCCTACAATGAGGCTCAGTATACCTCCATGGTTATACATACACTGCTAAAGCTTTATAAGTGGAATGAATTTCTGTAGAACTAACTGGTCATTACAGCAATAACATAATTAAAGCTATGAAATATACAAAATACTGTTTACTTAATAAAAAAATAAGCGATATATTCCAAACACAAAAGGTAATACTTAATGAGATAAAACCCTAAATGTATTCCAATCACTTTGAAATAATGAAGAAAAAGTGTAAATATTAAGTTTTCGTATTTTCATAATAATCAAATGTAGGTTTTGGTTAAATTAGCATGATTGTCGTATTTTGGTTATATATTAAGAATTATCGGAGTGTTTGAAAACATTGCATTGATCAGGGTAGTAGTGAAGTGCTGTGTAAATGGAGACATAATGAAATAAGCTTTGCACCTGATGATATGGAGGGCAAGCTATGTGATCGCAGACAATTAATTTTATATTGGTGAAATTAATTGGTAGAATAGAATAAATTGTCACCTGTCAGTCTTTGAAATTGACATGGGTTACTTAGTGTTATTGTATTAGGTATGCTATTATAATCTAGTGTGACTTGAAAGGTACGCAGAGACAGAAATGAACATGACTAATAAAAGAAAATATATCTTTGATCTTTTTAACAAAAAAAAAATACATAGCTGATTTTCATTTATATGATGATTTTGTCACTGGATTTTTGTAATGTTTTTCATCATCACAAAAGTAGGAATATAGGTGGTGTAAACATAAAACTGATATGAAATACTAAATATACAGTGCTTCACTGTTATTTTTGTTATCAGGACATTAATATTCACGATACACCTACGTGTATGTATCTATCCTTAGAAGTATCACCGACATACTTCCATGATGTATCTGAGGCTGTCTTGACCATTGAATGGGTTGATAATTTATATAAAGCAATGAAACTGATACTAGGGTTAGAGTGATAATTGGACTGGGTTTATTTCTTGGGAGTGAGTTGACATAAGGATGACTATTTGTTGGTCAAGGTCAGATGGTCAAGGTCATTGTAATGAGGTCATGTGACAGGTATAAGGTAGGACGCTTTGACACCTGTATTGTTACTGACACTAGTAGTAGGTGTTGAATATGATTCTCAAGTACTGAATGTGAGATGTTTTTGGAAAAGAGACACTTGTGAATGTTATTTCTTGACCCCTTACATGAATTGGCATAATTTAACTCTCCATTTGTGTGTCTTTTACAGTTATTATGCCTTACATTTTTGGTAGAAGAGAAATCTCCAGAAATGAATTTTAAAATTTGGTGTCCTTTTCAATATAGGGGCATCCAGTGTTTTAGCTAAGGTTGGGGAACCCAGGTAACAGAAAGGGAGAAAGGGTAAAGATGGCAGTGTTTTCCCACTGAGTCTATATGTATGGTAATTTTGTTTGGGAACCCAGGTAAAATGACATGGGACCCACCTCCCGTCCCCTGTAGATTTCACCTACTTACCACCCTTAGCAAAAACACTGGACATCTCATAACGTGTTACGAACTACTGTCTCTGATACAGTATACCGCTATGTGTTCATGATAAATATGGTTTTGAAAAAGTGAGGTATGAAAAAAATGAATTTTTTCTTTTATCTTACTTTGACATACATGTACATTTTTTGGGGTAATGAACACACATAATTGTTGCTTTTTGTGTATTTATGTTCATCATTAATATTTTGAAGGAAACAGCTTGGAAATAAAAAAAAATTGAATTTGGTTTTTCTTTTTGTTAGCTCATCATGATACAAATATGCACTTCATTATGCTGGTACACTGATCTACACTTTTATTCTTGTCATTAGTAACTTACAATTGTAACTGAAACATTATATCATTGACAACAATGCAAATTATTTCCTTCACAAAAAGGCCAGTAAATTCCAGAGGATAGGAAACTGATTTCAAATCAATTAACATATTTCGATGTAGGTTGAAGTAGAGTTTTCATCTTAAAACGTAAAGTGTTTATAATAAGTAGACTTGTGGATAATACGTGTTGTGTAGTGTTGCCACCGTTCATTACACATCATGTCACGATGTGTTGCTTGTTTTCAATGTATCTGCATCCACTTTGCAGTGAAGTGCACTGGAGCTGTGTACTCTTTGGCCCTATGAAAACCTAGTATATAAATTACATAAAAACAATGGCGTGTTCTGATTGGCTATCAAGACTTTATCATGGTCATATAGCCAATCATGACTGTTGTGTCATAATCACTCATTTGTGGCTCTGTGATACATAGTTTAGAAATGACACAATTATTGCAACAGAAACTGGACAATTTTAGATTAAAATGTGGTGTTGAAAGATAAGCAACATAGGAAGTCAATTTATTTTCAGAATTTCTGGGTATCATTTGTCAGTTCCTGTTTGTGTTTGGTTTGCCACAGCTTTGAGGATCAAAATTCATGGAAATTTTACTTCTCAGTTCTTGTAAGCAGGAATTTCAACATAATGGCTTGATATTAGCTGTAACCCTCTCAGGGAAGTAATTTGAATATCATCTTAAAAGTACAGATTTTTTTCCATTGTGACAACTTTGAATTAATATGGAATTTTACCATACCTAATTTTGTGTACAGAATGTTTATTTTGCTAAGTAATTGCATGATAAAGATAGAATTGCTGAAATTATTGACCTGACTTGAGGAGGTAAAGTCTACTATTGAGAAATAATAACTGCTGATGTATAAACAGTATGTTTATAGCATTGTCTCTACCCCCCCCCCCCCCCCCCCCCCCCCACACACACTTTCCCCAATAATCATGCTAGATACATGTACATCATTATTGTGGGCTGAAGAGTGATGTGAACAAATGTCATGTACACCATAAGTATAAATTGAGATCATAAAAAAATCAAAAATGAATTCTGTCTTTTCTGAGAAATCACAGTGAAACCATTACATGTACAGGCGTACTCTGTAGAAGAACCTTGGTCTATTGCTCAAGAAATCCTGTATCCTTACATCATAGGACAGCATACATTAAAGGTCCACTTAAGATGAAGACTAATATCAACGTAAAGTGAGAAAATGAATTGTTTGGCAGAGCTATCGAAATTTTAATCCAGAAAAAGAGAATGGTCTCGTGTAATCCTTGTTACGATAACAATAATGTGATGACTTGGGATTGAAACATTGTCCTTTAAAAAGATTACTTTGTTCGTTAAAAATTTAGAATAGAAGTTGTAGTTTTCAATATGCATGTCTTGTGTGAAGTGAAATATTATATTTGTCCACTTGTCACAGAATGATGTATGGATCAGATTATTTCAAATGTCTGGAACTCATAAAAGTAAGTTGAAATGTACAAAGTAAGTTGTAAAACAAAACAAACAGTTCTATCTGTGGATTTTACTGGATTAATAAAATCAACTTAGTGTATACATATGCTAGTAGTTGTTGTCATCAAAACATTGGTAATGTCAGTATGACGTGATCATTACCGGGAAAAAGTAAATGATTTCGAAAAGAATCAAGTGGGGACCACATGTGTCCGTAGATTTACATTCCTAGACACCCACACCACCATGGAATTCTTTGTGTCATTTTCCACCAATTCGGAATTAATTTAGCACAGAATTTAGCGGCATCGGGGTTAAAGGGTTGGTTCAAGGAGCCGTGATTTGTGTCTGGAGTATTATATTACTAATAACAATGGTGTTGTGGTCATGTGTTGCAACATTGGGTAATATTTGCCGTCAGGAGATAAATTATGCTTTAGTTTATTATAGCTACATTTGTAACTTCTAGGTCAGACAGGAACTAAAAACTTACAGAGCAAATAACTATAAAAACTCTGGGATTAGTGTAAGGGATGGGTCAGTCATTTTAAGAGGAGGGCCAAATTGATGATGAGCTTAAAAAGATGTGATCAACTTACTGATAGTAAAAATGAACAAAATTGTGGAAAGAGGGGCTGCATTTTACAAAATGAAGTTGATCTGAAGGCAAATACATAGACAATGAGTATACATGTAGCGTAGATTTCAATGAAAAAGTGTTTTACATTACATGGTAATAATATGCAAATTAGGTCATTATTATGCAAAACCACATAATTTATTCAGAACTATTATCCAAGTAACTTTTGATGTCAGTTTTGTTGAAATGGCCAAAGATCATGTGCATTATGTTGTGTAGGATAAGATGTTTGGTAAAAGTGAAAGCAAGAAATGAAAATTAATCAAATTCAGGCCAAGCCATTGATATTATTTTGGAGTGAACTAAGGTAAAATGTATGGGAGAGTGTAGGATTTTGTTAACCAATGTATAAGCAGAATCAAAAGTGGATTTAACGATGCAATGTTTGAGGTCAGTTTTGTCACGAAGTACATGTACATGTAGCTAGCGATACGCATTATCAGTGGCTGTGTTCTCTGAATTGTGTGAAGATTCCATTAGGGTTTCCCAATGAGTCACATGATGAACACTGTAATGTCTTCAACAATCGTCTGATGAATCAACAAAATGCTGTTTTTGATGAATCAGGGTAGAATGTTGTGATGAGTCAGTTTTCTTGAGAAGCAGGTTGCTGTACAGGTCACTCTGATCTTGTTCTGTTTTCGTCCATTCAAAACACTTGAAACTGGAGACCTTGTGAACTCTTGCATCCCCCTTGCCTAAATGAGCAAACAAGTAGAAATATGAAGTATCGTACGCTATCTTTAGGTTGTTTTTTGATTGGCCGACAGCCTCTTGCTGGAAGAAGCAGACAAACAAAAAAATTGAGGGCATGTTGATGTTGTGACTGTACTTGGATTGGTTTGAATGCTTTCGTGGAAAAGCAAGCAAATAATAAAATGGAATGTATATGAAGTCGTTAAAGGACCAGGTTTCGATGGTTGTCTGACTGCTGAAAATGTGAAATGCAAACAGATATGAAAATTTAGCACACAACTGGTTTGTGCATAATCAGTTCACTGAATCGCAAATGCGTTGTTTGAAATATGTGATATATATGATGTTGTTCCTCGATAGGTCAATGAATCTAAGGGGAAATACAACAAAAATGAGCAGACTGTTGAAATGCAGAAAAGTGATAAAATTTAACATACAACCTCTCAGCTTTCGTTAGTCCGCAATCTTTTAAACTCAAATACAGTCAAATGTCAACAATGTATGGTACATTTGGTTATTCCAGAACTCTTTGGTGAAACTAACAAAAATACTGCATACCAAGTGCCGTAGCTTGGTTGGGCCATGGTAGAGGAAACTCTACACACCATGGGAAGTAGAATAATGGTATTGAAAGCATAATAGTGATGCCTACTTGAGGCTATGACATTCTTTCCATTCACTTACACCTTGAAACTAGTCAGACGACATACTACCCCCAAAGCTAACAATTGTGTCAAGTTGGACATTAAATTGTGCTGAAAGTATCCAACTTGAAATCCACTAGTTGAACACAATCACTTCATTTGTTCATCTACTCAACTTGCTAAAAGCTGGTCAGTGTATATAAGAGGAGAATTAGGGCTATTTGTAGTTTTGACTTGGCACAAAGCACACTGAACTTGTGAACTACCTGCCATTTTCCCACCATTTTTTTCGACACAAATTTTGGTTCGACAAAATTTTTTGGTATGTTTGAACTTATTTTAGACACAACTAATAAATACAAGCTTTGTTTATGAAATGGCACCAAAAATTTAGGCCAAAGTGGTGACATTTTAGTAATTTACATGAAAATAGACTCGCCAGAGTTACGATATTTTAGTTTTCACACAGGTCTGGTGGTGAATGGGGCTAATGCATGTAATAATGAACAGCCCTAGTTTCAAGGACTTGGGTTTGTATATGGAATTCTAGTGTGCAGGCATGCATGTGTTTGTGAAGCCTGGTACTGGACTCCTAGTCTATAAACAAACAATACATGGGTTGTACAAAAAACTCATCTGGTGTGAACAGCTACTATAATATGGCGGGAAATCCTTTACTTCCTGTCCATATTGCAAATTAATTTCTTTCCCATGGAACAATCTTTTTATCACCTGCAGACTAGTAAAAGGTAAAACTGTTTGACAACCTTGCACATTTTGGTGTTTCAGAAAAGTTTCTTGGTCATTAGCCAGGGTTCCCTAACATACCGTAATCATGTACAGTATTCCGGTCATTAGCCAGGGTTCCCTAGCATAGTCATGTTACAGCACAAAAACATGTATATATGGGAAACTACACACCTACATGTATTGCTTACTTTGTTGTTTTCTTAACTCAAGAAAAATGTCACACAAATCTTGCTACGTCAAATGTATCGATATATACTAAACTCTTAAAGTTCTTTCCATAAACTTAAGGTACAAAATTTAGGGGAAATGTGTATATTCAAAACATTAATATATTTAATCTTTAGACAAGGAAAACAAAAATCTAAAAAAGATATTATGTGTCCCTGTGGGAAAGCATGGCAGTTTACCTGATGTCATCCTTTGTGTTACCAGGCAGGATTTCACCACATTACCCAAACTAATCACAGTCCATATGATCATATACATTATTACTGTGACACCCCCTAGTTTTGTTTCTATTTACATGTAGATTTTATAACTGTAGTATAAAACCCTTTATGTAACTTTATCTGGTCCTGGTCTGTAATGACGTAATGATAATGACTTGCAAGTCATGTATAAGAACCATTATACCATGTATGAGCCAAGTTGACCACAAAATATGGAAAATATTCTCTTGTCCTTTTACGTGATGACAACATGTGTCTATGTCATCACAACACATGTGTCTACATCACTGGTTCTGCTGTCTACATCACTGGTTCTGCTGTGTTCGAAATATGAGTCAAAATATTCAAAATTGTCATTACTTTCCCCAATTTTTCTTTCATATTACCGGCACTGGTACATGCATTCTCCAAAATTTTTCTTCATTCGGACTGAAAATACTCATGACCCCAAGGGTTGTCACTACTTATCTAGTGACTTGAAGTGACAAAGACCCCTTAGTTCATTTGGCTGAATGAAGAAAAATATTGGGAGTAATATCTAAGAATTCTTTGTGGATCAACGTAATAAGGGTGCTACCTGTCATTTCCTCGAGTCATCTCGATAAAAGTACAATTGTACCCTAAACCTTTCATTTTCTGTAAATATTCCAATCGACACAAGATACATGTATGCCCCATCTCGTCTCTATCTGGCAAGTACATGGTGTATGTAAGGTTTTGCCAGTCTCCTATTAGTTCTAGCTCTCCTGTGGAAGAATTCTAACAAGGACACTGGTCTACAGAACTTGTCACTGATCTCGGCCTAAGCTCTCTTGTGAAAAAAAATGGACAAAATACTGCGTGTATAATGTACAAACAGTAGATTTATCTATTCCTAGTGTCACGCGCAGTAATAGTGTTTGTATAGATTTATCCCAAATTCTTTGGGATAAAACAGGAATGCTAACACAATCACAGTTGAACTGGTAAGGTTACAATGTATAGTGATCGAAATGACTAGTATGGTGTGATGGCCGCAAGGTGTGCTACTTGTACTACTTGGTATAATGAATGACAAACAACATCTTGAAGGGAGATCGGTTTTTTACAAAGAACGCAGAGCTAACATTATGTACGTAGGTGGTCCAGTGTGTAAGATTTGTACCAAAACGTACCAAACGGGAAGGACGTCTTTTGGTAGATATTTGTGGTTTAGTTAATGAATGGGATGTATTGTTTTGGAAAAATTGTTAATTATGCTTGAATATAGATATAACAACCGTAAATTCACAATGATGTTTTGTTGAATAGAGCTTTTGTGATTAGATTCACAGTGAATTCGTAGGATGAGTAACAGTTGTACCTGAGTTTTGCATTGCACACTGTCCTAAATATTGTAGGGTTTCCCCTGTCACCAGATGTAGGAAGGACATGTTGTATTATCTTCACTTCCCCTCTGTGTCAACAGAACTTGAAAACACATCAAAACTCTGAATAAGTTGTTTGTCATTCTGACTAAGCCATTTCCATTTCATTGATAAACAAAAATCAAAATTTTTATTTTTGCACTTCAGTTAAAATTTCAGGAATCCACCATCATCTTAACCCTTTCATGACTGGAGATGAGTTTTAAATAAGTTTGGGACTCAATTTATATGAATATTTTCATAATTACAATAATATTACTTCATTACGAAGTAACATTTCTTTAATTCCAGTCTAAAATGAAGTTGATATATGCCAAAAACTTACATAAAAACAAGAATTTTGTTCAAATAATTTTGGCGGCAAATCTTTCAGTACTGAATGGGTTAAAATGCAAACATGTGTATCATAAGTTAAACAGTAGCAAGTTTATGAATAAGACCGTGTCGGAGTTGATGTGCAAGTCTGACCATGATATGTACTAATTATCCAGCATGGCTGTCAGTAGTTGATAGGTAGTGTGAATAGATGCCCATAGGCTAATGAATAAATTGATAGAACTGGTATCACAATGCCCAAACTTTTAGTGACAATAAAAATGACTGCAGTCATTCTGTCTGACGGATTTAGTCTTAAAATAGACACAACATGACAATACAATTCAACACAGGTTGTTCCTGCAAATCCGCCCCGATTGAGTTACAGAGGAATTAAAATGATTGTAGAATGTTGCATTGTTTGGCGTATTATCAGCAGTGATTCACAGTTTGCGTTATAAGTAGGGGAGAACACATAACAGGGTATGAGTCAAAGTCCAATACAATTGCTGACCTATTTAACGTGGGCACAACACTACTACACGTCGTACTTTTTGCGGTTTCTTTTCATCCATGCGACAATTATCGCTGTCATTGTAACGTAATAAAGTTGTGGGAAAGCTTCTAAGACCTATGTTTATAGATACTTGAGTGACTTCATCCCCATGTTTGGTTAGTCATGTTTGTTACATGTCTAGTACCAGGTATTTTTTATGTTCACCAATATTCGACAGCCTATGTAAGACTAAGAGTTCATGTGACCGTTTGATTTTCTTGTCTAAATCGTCACGTACGCACACATACAGTATATAGGTCAAAACACTTGCGATAAACCGAAGCTTTTTCCATCAAATTGTGTTGAAAATTACATCCAGTTTCACCCGTATATTTACCAACATGGTATAATCTGATTGTTTATGTGATCATCATGGCCTGTTCTATTTGTAAACAGGGGTATGAAAACACATCTGTGTGAGTAAGATAGTGGTATCATTCCAATCAGATAGTGATTATCAATGATTGTAAATCATATCCGATATCATAAAGTCATCCGCACTATTCTTTTCAAAATGATAAGTTTTGACATTCAAGAGAATTTCTGCTATCACCAGTAATCAGGTGTGATAGTTTGGTTTTCGGTATCTCACCACCACGATATCTAACAGTCTGATTAATCATGCTTCTGTAGGAAGAGATGTAGACTGCATAGCCAAATGTATTAGACTATCTGATTGGCTGACAGACAGTTTCTTATCAAAATTGACTTATCAGCAACTACTTTACAGAAATTCATCATGCTTTGAGTCCTATTAATGGTCTAGGCTTTTCTGTAATAAAAGAAAATATTTTTTGTTTGATTGATGAATAAGGAAATATTTCAAATAATTTTGAGGTAATTTAAGGTAAAGAATTTTCTAAAATTAACCGACTCTGACTGTATGTAGATAGATCAATGTACATTCCCTAGTTGGTAACCCTGTTCCATAATATAATATGATATAATATGATATGATTGGTGGTAATGTAGCAATAATGATATCTGAGCAAGTAAACAAGTTGTACTAATTTGCAAAATGTGGGATTTTTACCCTAAATTTATTGTCACTGTTGCAAATTAAATGAGGTACATGTAAACCCGTGCAATATTATTCCAATATGGTGTCTTTTTTACTGGAATTTTCCATTCATGAGGATACAGACACTGAGACAGTTACTAGCCGCTAGGTGAAAACCAGGAAGTGATAGTCTTTCAGTCTGGTTAGGATGCTATTGAGGAAGAAGAAGTGGTTTGGAATTTTTTTTTCATATTATTAGTAATAAATTATGTGCTTCGAAATTACTAGAAGGTCTTCATCTGCAGATCTACATGCACTGTACTTATATTACAAAGGACATTGGAATGTACTGTAAACCTGAAACTTTTGTGAACAACTTATTTTTGGTTCTTTTGCTGGAAAACAAATACATGAAAATACATGTAAGTAGTGGCTACAGTGCCTAAAAACAGAGTACACCAGGCTTAGAAATGTGTAAACATTAGTCTTAAGTTTGGGAACTAGTTGAAGACAGTAAAATTGCAAAATTGCTTATTTTGCTAGAAAATTAGAAAATAAGTAGTGGCTATCCATAAATACAGGACACCAGACTTGAAAATTTGAAAGCATTTGGAAACTAGTTAAAAACTAAAATTGGAAGAATTTTTATTTGCCAAAAATATCTAGGTTTACTTTGGTTCATTATCAGGTACTTTTACGTACTTTGTGTTGTGTGAATTAAAACAATAGTACAATAAATTATAAATTCTACTTCAACATACTAAACTGTAGTCACTAAATCTACAAATCTACATATTAGCAGTCCGTTGATCATTTCCACAATAATAAAACTGCCTCTCCAACATCATATACATGATTGATTGATCATTAGTATTTTGTGATTGAAGATTGACCAAAAGTTATTTAAGTGTATACAAGTAGCAAATACAGTTATTTTTGGTGATATATTTACATGGATCTTTGTAAAGAGACCACCAGGTTACCTGGATGTATAAAAAGAAACAAACAAACAAACAAATAACAAAGATTTACTTAAGTTTATATCAAGAATAAACAACCTGTAATAACGCAACTTTGTTGTATCGTGACCACCCTTGAATAGAATATTAGCTCACAAGTGACTGGTTTAAATCAACATTTCGACATCTACAGTTAAAAGTGAACAACTTCCCTTCCTATCTCTACCAGGGGGTATGTATATAAATAACCACAATTTTAGCTAAAACCAGATTTTAATTCGTATTCGCTGTAAAAACTATTTGGGGAAAGATTCAGTTTTTTTAGAAACATACATCTATATGTATATATACATGTACAGTATGTGTCATCGTCTAGAAATGCAGTTGTCGGTGTCACCCTTGAACTCAACTCACCCTATCCACAGTGAAATGATAACTGGCTTGAGTGTGTCTAACTACCATGAACAGTATCAGTATTGTACTGTGGTCTGTCATATGAGTAGTTGTGTGCAATCTTATCTACCAACAAATTTGTTATGATTGGATATAAATAGATTAGTGTAGTCCCGATCTCTTTGTTAAATATTCATATGTTAGTTTTCATGATAGCTTGGGTTGTACTCATGGTCTGTCATTATGAAAGTCATTTCGATTCCTTCTTTATGACAGCGAACAGCGGACGGCGTCTATTATAAATGTAATTTCAGTTTGGTGACGTCACTTACAATGTATATACGTCATCTCAATTCGGCGATATCTCAATAACGTCATTTTAATTTGACGCATCTACGTTGTATTATATGTTATACATAATTTTGATTCGCAGATAGCGTCTATTATAAACGTAATTTCAGTTCGGTGACGTCATTTATATACGTCATCTCGATTCGGTGTTATCTTAAATAACGTCATTTTAATTTGACGCATCTACGTTGTATTATAAATTATACGTAATTTTGATTTACTCTTTATTATAAATGGATGGCGTGTCTATTATGAACATAGTGTCAGTGAGATGATATCACTGTTATAAATATCATTTCATTTTGATGATGTCACGACACTGTTTTAGAGCGAATAAATATCACAATTAAGAACATAATTTCAAATTAACATATTGAATAAAAAGCATGATTATAAACATTTCATAATTTCAAATAAACGTATTGAAAGTAATGAATGAATAATTAGTAATTAGTGAAGTGTTGTATTTATTGATGTAATAATATATGCACCTTCCAAACAAAATTTTCTTTTCCATTTTCCAACCAAAAATTATAAGAAATCATTCAAATGTATAAACTTGAGAAAGAAATATGATGTTTATAATAATGTATTTATATTTATATTTATATTTATATAACTTAGGTTTCTATTGTTAGCAGGGTTTTATGTTTCCATAATTGTCATTGAATTGTTTGAAATTGTAAATTTTACGAAATTTCCATTGCTCTATGATTGATATTATTACGCTGTGGTATTTTGAAATCCAATGAATTGCAAATTTGGTGAATTTTTAAGAAGTCTTAATAAGTGTGTTGAAGTTTCAAATATTGGTACACAAATTGATCACATGTACCAAGATATCTTTGTATTTGTATTTGAATGTGTATTTGAGTAATTTAAATGAAATACTGTCGGAGTTGAAAATACTGAAATGTACTTTGTTATAAAATCTATTCAAATACGAACGTTTCAAATAAGTTGTACTGTCAGGTAGAGATTCACGAGGGAGGGGAGATTGGTGTGGGGTGATACAAGAATGTTTGGGGATGGGGGGGGGGGGTGATTGCGGTGGGATCTCAGGTGATACAAGAATGTTGGCATAAACATGCTATAACAGTATGAGTCATACTGGCTATAAATAGTGGCCATAATGGGCTGATAACAATAGGTCTGTCCAAGCAGGTGATGTATGCCCCTTATGGCAATAATTCAAGTGTCCCTGTCTTGTAAGTTTATTACGCTAGAGAATTGGATTGTCACTTTACATAGATCGTACAATCTTGTACTACTTGCCTTTTCACCTGTCGACTTCGTGCAGACGTAGTGTTTTTGTTGAACTGACTTTGTATTTTTATACTAAGGCTTCTACCTGTCGACTTCATGCCGGTGTAGTGTTTTGTTAACCTTATGTGGAGTGTACAAATTTGTATTGTGTTTTTAGCTGTCGAGTTTTAAGTAAAAGACCTGGTGTTCTTTTTTAGGTGGAGATCATACAAGCTTGGACAACTAAGGCTTTTCACTTTTTTGGCTTCATTCATGACTGGTATCGGCATCATGTAGGCCTGGTGTTTTGTTACAGCGGAGATCATTTCAACTTGTATGAGTACTCATTTTCTCACCTGCTGGCAAGTTTGACAAAACACAGCCTCTATGAACAGAACTGCGTGAACAGGATCTTCACACATGCCTGTTCATACAGGTCTGATTTAGGTTCATCAAGTGCTATCGTGACATTGAACTCAAGATCTCTCTTTACGATGAATCAATACCATGGGTAGATTTAGACTAGATTTAGGTGGAAAGACAGTGTCACTGTGTACATGTACAGCAGTTCTCTAAACCCAGTGCAAAGTTTTTTGAGGGAACACTTTCAATGTTAAGATAAGTAGTTTTCATTGAACTGTTCTCTATTACCCCTTCCAGAGTTTGTAGTACAAATTACAATCACATGGAAATAGTTGTTGGCAACAATACATAAGGAAATGGCATTGCTTCCTTGTCCAGGTAGCAATGTGACTCCTTCAAATATAAACTCTATCGATAATATATATTGTTCAAGTCAAATAACACCAGAAACCATGTACATACAGACCTGTACATATACCCTTTGATGAATTGATTAGTTTATAAACTTATGAAAACTTAGAGAAAATTTTATTCGAAAAACCATAAGATCTCAGAGCGGGAGAGTGATTAAAAAAAAATTTATACAAATGTAAATAAAGTTTAACAATTATTAGTTTATTTTAGAGATACACAGCTGTTTCACTTCAACAGCTATAAATCAGATTTAACGAAACAGATGTGTACCAGCTGTTTGAAAAAAATATGAAAAGCTATATAAAAAGGAAGTGTTAACGGCTATATACATAGATGTATATATTTACAATGTATTGCAGGAGGTAACAATTCTTTCTTTGTAGTGTCGGTCATGTGTTCAATGATGTAGTTGTATAATGTAATGTTCTATCATGTGATCGCAGTGTTCCACCTTGTAATCATAGTGTTCAACCAGCAACCGAAGTGTTCCACATAATTTATTTCACTTTATTGATCACATGATATAACCATTGGGTCCTCCTGATTTCAAATAGTCAGCATGGTTTCGTAGTGTTCCACCATTTTCAAAATTTAATGTGCCAATGTTTTCTACATTGTACCACCTCTAGTTCGTATGGTACATTGTGTATATGTATGCTATGACACAGCACCCTCATGTACATGTATCTGGCAACCAGTTTCACATACATGTAGAGCGAGGCCTTGAGGGTGGATCCGATCGACATGATTTTTCTTATATTTACACCGCTTTGTATCTGTACCAAATTTTACATTAGTCATGTTTGCAGGTGGAGTAGATGTGAGCCAGGAATCGATTCTGACAATGCGATGCCCCATAGTTCGGTTTGCAAACTGATTACATGTAACCCGGGGCTCGATTCTGGCAATGTCCCTAAGTCCTGTTTGCAGATGGAATAAGTCAGAACTTGATTCTGACAATATCCCTCTGCTGTAAGTGTCATAGTCAGTCAGAATCGAGTTCTGTACTCCAGCTGCAAAGCTGGACTGCATATTTATTGCATGAGGTAACCCCAGTAGTAGTATCACTATGGCTGTATCTACTAGACTGTATTGGCATGCGTTGTTGTATCATATCCATGCCGGTTGGAATCCAATCTTCAGGTGTACATACAATTGCTTTGTACCGGGTTAATAATAAATAACTCCCTGCTTTGCTAAGAATCGGAACTTTACTGTTGACACTCAGAAACAGCTTTGTGAAATTCATAATAAAAGTTAAAACGTATTGTGAGAGAATGACTTGTTGATCATTTCATCTCAAAATAGCATCATTGTTTGGTGTTTGTGACTCATTGTTTGGGACGACTGAACTTTACACAATGAATGTATGAAAATAAAAAAACAGAAAATATTGTTGTGAGGGAATGGCTTTATGAAACATCATACAAAGTATCTATTCTAAATGATGTATGTATTGTTCGCAGTCAGTGACTCATGATTTGTTTGAACTTTGCACAGAAATTTCTTGAAAACATGTATGATGAAATAATCCAAGTTGTAATAGCATGATGAGGGAGTGATCTTGTGAAAGCAGAGTTACTGAAAATTATTTCATTGCGTGAAGTTAGTAACTCACTATTTTTCAAAGACTAAATCATAAATGTCGTGGCAAAATAAGGCATCGTAGAAATTATTTTGCAAGAGTGAATGTTCATGAACTCAGCCTTGAGTCAAGTTGTGTGAGGATTTTTGGCTACCACCCTCCGTCAACCGACTCGTCTTGTTGGGGCTTGGTTCATACATGTAGTTTCAGATTTCTACTCTCATCCATTACGCATACTCTCGTATTTATTTTCTCTTCGACATAAATTTCATAGTTCAAATGAAAATTTCTACCCACAGACTGAAAGTAAAAACATTTTTCTAAGTGAATCCCAATTTTTTTGCTGATATCTCATCAGCATTGTCAGAATCTTCAGAGACATGGGAACAGTCCATTGTAGTACACCACTGATGATGTTGATAAGATGCCAGTGGAATTTTAGCATTTGCTTCCAAAATTTGTTTGAGTCAGTATGAGTAGAAATTTTTAGTTAGAAACTGGAATTTATTTAGTTGAGAAAATATAGAAGAGAATTCTATGTGGTGTCATTTTAACCCAAAATAATTGGAGTGACAGATGCATTGTATGAGTGAGTCCGTATTTTGTATAATATACATGTACTGCCTACATGTAGGTAAAACTCTTCTCAGCAGTACTATCTGAACTTTACACAAAGAACCTTCAAGATGTTTGTCGTTGAGATAACACAATGTTTTAGGAGAAATATTTTATACAAATTTAAATCAACTCAAATAATTTTTGAACATTGCTACTTTTCTAATACTGTGTGAACTTTACACAGAGAACTGACGTCTTCAAAATACATCGAAAAATATTTAGAAGTTCTCAACGAAGAGATTCTATGTAACATATGAACACACATAATATGTGTACACATATAGCTGATGTCATGATTTACTGTGATAATAAAAACGATGAACTTTACACACCGAAGTGATGTCCTTCAGATGCATGTTATTTTATAGAAATTGTTTGCAGAGAAAGAAAAAGATTTGAAGTGATATATATTTTGTATATTTGTATAGTACTGTGATGATTAAAATATTTTATTGCTTTGTTTGCTTTCCTAGAAATCATAAACTTACTTCCTAGAAAAGTCACCTTAATCATAATTTTTACAAAAGTTTGAGTAATTAAGAAAGTTTAAGTTATTCTTTTCAAAATTTTCAGAATGTTGGTTGAACATACTTATTGCAAATTGTGATCAACAAAATAACATCTAAACAATTACTGTAGATATTAATTATTCCCCAATATTTGTCTTTGTTCAGTCAAGGAAAATATGAGTGACCTAAGGGGCCCTGTCACTACGAGTCGCTAAACGAGTAGTGAGAACTCTAGGTCCTGAGTTTTCTGGCAGAATGAAGGAAAATATTGGGGAATAATATAATTATACCATCACCAGTAATATAAAAAAAAAAAGTCGTGGAAAATAATGACAATTTTGAGCGTTTTGACTCATATGTCGAACACAGTAGAACCAATAACGTAGAAACATGTTGTCGTGACATATACATGTACGTGTGTTGTCAGGACATAGAACGACCAGAGTATATATTCCATATTTTTTGTCAAACCTGGCTTGTGCATGGTCTTAAAGTACTTACTGTTTTTCATTGTAATATATTTCAGTGTTATAATCATAATTTCAAATATATTTGTCAGGAAAAAAATAAATTTGGGGAGAACTATTTAATTACTGGCTAAATTCAATAAAAATTGAAGACATTTACATACAGCTGTGTGTAGGGCTCTTCACATGTTGTTATCAAGTATTGCTTCCAAGTACTTGGTTTCCAGAAAATTATGAGGACATAGTGACATCATAGCAGCTTTTGTTATGTAAATTATGGACGATGCCATTATTATGTAGGGAGAGCAATGGTATGTATTCGTGATTAGAATAACATCCCTGTGATATCATATTATATGTAATGTTTTCTGTCAGCCTTCAAGAAGGCCATCTACAGTTGCTGTATTAGCAGGAGGTCTAAGGAGTTGGTAGATTGCAATAAATCCCTACGGAGGTGTAAAGAAGGTTGCAGATTTTTAGACCGCCTTGATTATATCCATGTTAGTTCTGGGGTGTTCAACAGAGTAACAATGTGAGATTTCCATGAACAGTGTAATCAGTGTTTTCACAAAAGTTTTGGAATTCAAGATGAAAGTTGTTACTCCTGTAGGTAAATTTACAATGTATTATACTAGTACATATACAAATGTAAGTACTGTGAAATACTAAATTTTAATTTATTTTGCCTGTTTTCATGGGTTTGGTTTTTCAGCCAAAATAAAATCTCTTGAAAATCCTTTTTATTCATAGTTACTCGGCATACCTTCCTTTAGTAATCAGTAAATATTAGGTACAGGAAATTCAGAGAATTTTTCTTTTCAGTGAAAATTTAATCCAGGTCTTCGTTGCCACACTACCAAGTTTCATCATTGATTTCCATCATGTATTTAAAGTAAGTTGTGGATGTTGTGGGAAAAAAAGAAAAAAGTTGTGGATTTCCTTGAAAATAAAGTATTTGACAATATTGACTTTAAAAAAGCCACTGAAAATAATTCTTAGAAGTTAATGTGTGCAGAATAAAATTCATTTTGAATGCTTTAACTTTTGGCTTTGGTAGATTAAAATTAATTAGGAAGGGGTGGGGGTGGGGGTGGGGGGTTTAATTTTACTTGGGTAAAATGTTACTACCGTACATTGTATTAAGCACATACCACACTTATGTAATGATACCACTGTACATTTTTGGTGGTTTGATTCTATTGACAGACTAAACAAATAGTAGAAATCACATTGCAAGATTTCCCAATTTGGCTGCCCCAAGTGAATTCATGTACATCGTGGCATATTCTAAATAGACATCGTCACGTCTACGTGTTCTGCTATGCTCTGAAGGGTTAATTCCACTATACATCAATGACAAGTTAGAAATAGCATCCATTCTAAATTCATGGATGTAGGAGACTTATCAGTGTCATTCAAATTTCATTATTTTTTTTTATGTACATTATGTAGAGTTTCTCACTTAGCTCAGTCTTGATCCTTTGAAAATGTCAAATCGGACTTAAAAGTGATACATCATTATAAGTCATTCCTAGACATACATGGCTTCCAGCCCTCCATTCTTACCACACCAGCAGTACCATCATTTATCAACCATTTGTATGAATGATTCACTGTTCAATATGTTAAATAAAAAGACAGCGTTTTGGGGCTTTAGTGACCTTTGACCCTGACAACCTCCCAGGGATAAATTGTTTGGGGCTTCAGAAGTGACATTTGACCTTGAACACCTCCCAGGGATCAGTTGTTACATGTAGGACCCTAGATTTCTTGTTTCAGCAGAGGTGTTCTGAAACATTGTCCAGGTTCAAAGGTCGTGCAGTCACTAACCTCTGACCTTGGGAAGCTCTCAGTAAGGATTATAGATTAGTTGTTAGGTCCCTAGATTCTGTGCTTTGTCATATACAGTAGCCAAGGTTAACCTTTGTTTGGTGACCTTTGACCTGTGGGATATTAACAGAAAGTAAAACGGAAAGTTTTATACGTTTGTACATAAAAATGTAGTCTTAGAAAGTTGACTATAAATTCTTAACAATAGCAACAAAACAGTCTGAAAACCGATATGTTTAGAAAAAATGTATCGTTGACCATGAATTCAGGAGAAAAGAGTTAGTAAACTGACAATCAAGTTTAACTTCCAGTTGGGTGAACTTCGTGAAATACAAATGGAGCTGAACAATACAAGGAAATGTGTAACCCAAAGTAAAGTAGTTGACTTGGTTTTAAAAGAAAATCCAGTCTTATTTTCTGGCCGTATAAATCCATTAAATTGAAGAAACTAAAGGTTGATTTGGGTTTTCACCATGATAAGTTAAAATTTATCTGCATGTGAGTTACGAAAGGTTTTAATTTAACCATGTTTTTTAGTTGAAATACTTTTTAAATGTAACGAAGCACATGGATGCAAATTTACTACATTTTCGGTGTCTGTACGAAGCTAAGAATGAGTGAAATCACTATCCTGTATTTTTATGTATGTAGTTTTAGGAGTAGTAGTTTATTGAGGTTGTATGATCAGATAGTCATATATGATATTAGGAGTTAAAGAATGTACTATTTTCGGGCAGAGAAAAAAAATGGCTGTTTGCATCCATTTTGAGAGTTTGTTGCTCGTCCTTCCATAGAAGACGGGCTGTTTGACAGTTTGTGGGCTTTTATTACCAGAGAAAAGATGGCTGTTGGTGTCAGTTTGGTGAATTTGAGGTCAATGGTGAGAGAGAGAAAGAGAAACATAGAGAGAAAGAAAGAGAGGGGAGGGAGAAAGAAAGAGAGGGGAGGGGAGGGAGAAAGAAAGAGAGGGGAGGGAGAGGGAGAGGGGAGGGAGAGGGGCATGTTTGTGTGATTTATGAGAGTTTGTGGTTCTTTTTGTGTTAATTTTCAAAGTTTGTAGGTCTTTCTGCAGGGGAAGCTAAGGTCTGTTTGTGTCACTTTTGAGACTTTGTGGGTCTTTCTGCACCATTAATGATGTGTGGACTGACAAGACAGACCACCGCCATATGGTACAGTCCGTTAACTACTGAATGTAAGAAAATACACTGACAGTGGAAAGAAAACAGAAGTACTGGTATGTGTGTGTATCTTAACGAGGCCAGTGTGACCCATTCTACTGAAATTTTCATGGGTTATCTCAGCAAATTCCAGATTTCAAAGTGTTGACCAAAAAAAACTGATCTTAGATAGTGTTTCAAGGTATCAGAGTTTCATCCAATCAGAAGTCAAGTCTATCTCCATTATATCAATTCTAATTTCCGGTTTCATATTTAGTAACCAATCAACAGTCATGTTTATGAACTTATATGATAGAGCATTTTAATCACAATCATGTTTTCTATTTGCATGCAATATCAACCATTCAGATTCGAGCTTTCATATTCAGTAAACCAATACAAAGTGCTGTTACATCATGAGTAAAGTTTTGCTACATTTTCATCCAATCAGAGGTCAAATTTCAAATAATGTCCAATCACAATAGGGGTCTCAATGCTTTCTTTAGATGAAGATCTTTATTTTGCATTTTGTTGGTAATGTTGTGAATGAATTTATTATCGAAGCAATTGTCTGTGATAACATGAACTTTTGTGTTTGTACATGTATATGTGTATGATGCATATGGTGAATAATTATAGTGTATTTTGAGAGTAACTCTGGAATTCCTCCTGGCCTGACCAAATATTGTTGTTATTATTGTTCACAGTTTTCAAAACATACCTATGAATCTCAGGAATTTACACATATTTTAATGTTGACTCATTTCATAATGTATTCCTGGTGTGAGAGGAGGAGGGGACTCGGATGTAAATGTGACTCAATATACTGCAGTCTATGGTCATCCTGCATTGAATCTCAAGATTTCTCTTTTGCTGGGTCAGAGATGATGTGATACCATGTTAACATCTTGACTACAACAAACCATGTTCAACGTACAGTATTTAGGGTGGTACTGAGTTGTGTTGGGCAGCATGAACCAGTAAAACACCGATTATCAAACATCCCAGGAGACCATAATTTTGTTTTAATATGCAGACAGCAACTTTGTAGGGTTGGCATTATTATCTGTGTCCAGAATACATATATGCATCTACTCAATAATTTTTCTAAACAAAATGAAACAACGTCAAAAATGTGTCCTGATGTTTGATGTGTACATGTATGGCACAGAAGTGTTTATCTTAAAGTTTGTGAATTGAAGAAACAATCATTAAAAATGGTAATGTTAAACTTTCTGTTTACTTATATACCATGAAGCACAGATCGTGATGTTGTGAGAATTGGTAAAATATGATGGTAGATGTGAAATTTTTTGTACTGGCTAATGTAGCACACGTGTAAAGTTTCTATCGTTCAATCACAGATGTTTTTGAAAAAAAAGGCATCATGTACAAGTCTGTGCTGGTATTGGGTTTAGTGTACATTCTAATTTCTAGAGTTCACAGCCAGTTTGGCGTCCTACCAACTACTAATTGCACATAGTAAACACAGTCCTAGCCTTGAATCCATGCTAACTGCAGGGCATTTCACCTCTTAGCAGTAGAACAAGACAGCATGGATTCCAGACTAACACATTGCAGGTATATGAATTCAACTTTGAAAAGTTTGAATGTAGTCAGAGAGACTGGAGTCGGCTTTAATACAGTGTATTGTAATATATTCATGGTTGACAGGCTATTACAGGCCAATTGCTTTTAGAATGAGTTTGAAGTGAGCTCAAATTTACCTGATTAGCCTATGATTGAAATAATAGCAGTTGTTCTCCATTCTGTGGTGAGCAATGAATGAACTTACTGTCGATGTGTATATCATACCATGAAGTGTGTACATGTAGGTGGTTTGAACCTCAAGGCTTCCTGTCCTATTAGGGTTGCTAGGAAATCACCAAGTGAAAACATTGTGTAAATGTGAGTCAGCGTGGTTACAACCACTGAGGTGAAAATTTACGTGCAAATTTCAACGTATTGGGATAATTTTTGAGAATGTTACATCCAAGTTGGAAGCTTTGGAGGATGGAGGGCCAGTACGATTGAATGTGTCGGATGAACATTTTATAAATTTAAACATACTGGAGTAATTTTCATAGAAGTTTTGGTGCATTGAAGGCCAGTATGGGCACAATCACTCAGTTGAACATTTTACATGCAAATTTCAACATATTGGACTAACTTTCAGGAATGGTATTTTTGAACTGTCCCCTCTCTTGTAATAAATAGTCTACAAGTCAAAAAATGTGAGTGTCTGGTCGGGTCATGGTATCAAATTTTAATTTAAATAGTAATTTATATATGTATATGGGTTGCAGCAAGGAAATATATGTAGTCGATATGTCTATGTTGAATACCTACATTGTACACTACAACAAGTCTGGATGCCAACTGTGGGAGTGAAGGTATAAATCATAACAATACTGTATAGCAACTAGACTACGTTACAACTTAATACGAGTGCAAATATGAATGTATGAAAATAATTTTTATGAATTTTATTTTTGGTTTGTCCCTTTCTGGTAACAGTTTTTTTTCTACACAAAATGGGAAAGTGTTTCATTTGATACTGTAATATTTATACACATTGGTTAAGATGGGGAAATAGGAGTCTTTCTGTCTATACATCTAGCACCTACAAGTCTATGAATATAATGCAGTCTTTGGTTTGATTTCAGTTAACTATAGGATTTTGAACTCAGATAAGATTGTCTGGATTTTGTCTGTGATAAGTCAGACAGAGCCAGCAAGAAGTAATTTGGATTTTAGACAGATTTAAATAAATTGAGAAAGATATCTGTATTGATTGATAAATTTTTTTTTACATGTTTACATGAATTAACATGTCACAATTTGAAAAAAAAAATTGGAGGGGGAAGATGGGGACTAAGATTTGCGAAGTGTTATATATGTACTATACAATAATATGCCGTTTTCCGTCTTGTGGCAGGTCTCATGAGATCCCGCGTGAGCCATTGCATCCATGGCAACCACTTGAGGGTAGTCAAGGTGAAAGTGTCAAATGCTTAGCAACACTATTGTTCTAAACATTTCATATGGCCATGGTGAAAGCTTGACCATGATCACACGTTTGACAACCATTGTTACTTGGCATATTTACATAACTCGCAAGATTTGCAACGAGACGTAACATCTCTAATCTGCAATGTAGGAATCTTGTAAAATTTACATTTCTTGCCAAGCGTAATACTACATGTATACATGTATGTATACATTTTTAAAAAAAATTCAGATTCAAAGGATTTCACTGGTATCTAAATTCAGGTGATGGATTGGTCTTGTCAGATTTGTACTGAGAAGTTGGGTTTAGTTGATGATTTGGTTTTGAAAAAAATAACATAACAATGCTTTCTTTTGTTATACACAATCTATTATTCTACTGCCACACTAACATCAGAGTATGAAATCTAAAATTTGACGTCCAGTAAATAAAAGAAGGCTTATGCATAACCCACTACAGAGTCCAATTTAGTCACACACCCTCAGAACAACACATGATATAATTTTGTGACTCCCCTTCCTCTCTAGCCAACTACACAGGCCAATGGCAACACTAACACGATGGTGTAAATTCAGAGAACCACATCGTACCTTTCACCGATGATGTAATTCAGAGATTCCCATCATACCTTGCACTGGTGATGTAATTCAGAGATTCCCATCATACCTTGCACGATGATGTTTTTCAGAGATTCCCATCATACCTTGCACTGGTGATGTAATTCAGAGATTCCCATCATACCTTGCACTGGTGATGTAATTCAGAGATTCCCATCATACCTTGCACTGATAAGAGATGTGCACTGACATTTACAAGTAATTCCATCACAAATAAGCCTTCTCAAAAAGATTTATCGTAAGCTCTAATTTTGAAGATTTCATTACAAGTTGTTGCGTAGTCGGTGTGAAGTGTCCGTTTGTTGAACTTTTAATAAGTACAGGAAGAAGGGCATGATAAACCTTTGATTAGTATTCTTAAGGCTGTTGAAATGTTAGTAAGACAGAGAAGAAGAAAAAGATTCGCTGGTGTGAGGCTAATAAGGGTTTCAGAACACAGCAGCTACAAGAGGTCTCAGTGCAGTGCCTCTGTTACTTTTTTCAGAGAGAGAGCACAGAAATTAAAAGGGGCTTAATGCCACTGTTATGTTGTTGTTACGGGAGAACACAGAATTTAGAACAAAGCTCAACACCCTGCTACCTAGTCTAGATGCTAATCATCTCAGATCTGAGAGATCTTGGGATTCAATGCCATAGATAGTTCAGAGAAAACACTGAAATTGCAAGAGGGCGCAGCACCCTTTTACCTTGTATAGAGTTAACACATACATGTACAGTACATGACAAGGGGACTCAGTGTGATGATTACCTTGTTGAAGGAGATCCTAGAAATTACAAGAGAGTTCGGTTCTCCTCCACCCTCCTTCATGTGACCATCTTCTTTACAGACAAGGTTTTAAAACTAAAACTTATCAAATGATGAAATGTACAATGTAACAACAAAGCCTTAAAATATGAAACTTATCAAATTACAGAATTTAATTCAAATCTCTAGTTCCAAGATGCTATGTCAAATGTTATTAATCTAATTCAGTTGTTGATTTTCCTTGTTTGTGACATGTTCCACTTGTTCATGCTTGCCTGTCACTGGTCATAGGCACTACTGTCATGTCATTCGAGTAGTGCGTCGCATGAGTTAACTTGCATTGAATCTCCATTTACTTCATTCATCTAACCCGTCTAATACATAGATGTATCTATGCTTACACCAACTCTCATATCCCGTCTAATACATTCCTATGCTTACACCAACTCATATATCCCATCTCATACATACCTATACTTACACCAACTCATATATCCCATCTAATACATACCTATGCTTACACCAACTCACATATCCCATCTAATACATACCTATGCTTACACCAACTCATATATCCCATCTCATACATACCTATGCTTACACCAACTCATATATCCCGTCTAATACATACATATGCTTACACCAACTTATCTATTCCATCTAATACATACCTATGCTTACACCAACTCACATATCCCATCTAATACATACCTATGCTTACACCAACTCATATATCCCATCTAATACATACCTATGCTTACACCAACTCATATATCCCATCTAATACATTCCACTGCTTACACCAACTCACATTTCCCATCTAATACTTACCTATGCTTACACCAACTCATCTATCCCATCTAATACATACCTATGCTTACACCAACTCACATTTCCCATCTAATACATACCTATGCTTACGCCAACTCACATATCCCATCTAATACGTTCCACTGCTTACACCAACTCATCCATCCCATCTAATACATACTTATGCTTACACCAACAAATTGACTTTCCTGAGTTGGAATGTTCTGATGAAGGCCATGGATTTGCCACGTTCCAATTTTTCACTTCATGTTCATAATTTTCTTCTCTTGCATCTTTGTCGAACAAAACCATATCGTCAGACAGTCTGTCTCCACAACCCAACAGCTATTGCCAGGGATCATTAATAACAAAATCAGATTGATAGGGGAATTTGCTCTTATCTGGAACAGTTTAGGGTTGATGTCCTACTAAATTAGAAATTCAATTACAAAGGATCATATACTAGGAAGAACATTGGAATTAGACATTAAAACTATGTTGTTGTCACTTGTCAATGTCATGAAGTGTCTTTGCACTTTTTGATATATTTTTGATATTTTCACAAGTTTTTTTTTTTCAATGAATTCACTATTATTCTTTTCAGAAAGTTAATGATTATATCCGAACACAAATTTGTTATTAACGTTATTGCATTACATTTTTGACTATGCACTTTAGTCCGTGGTCACTTCTCCACTATTCAGAATGTGTGAGTGATGTGTGCCGTCAAAAATTTAAGGTAATTTCAAGTTTGTATTTTGAACCAAGGGAATGTTGCACATACACTTTAAGATAATTTTGTTTTAAACTTCATGAAAGCACTAATGTAGTAACTGAGTAAGGAGGAAATGTCCTCTATGAATGAATAAGTACATTGAATTTATATTTGAGATTAGTGTGTTGTTATAAAGGGGAATGCTGCTCCAGGAAATAAAGGTATTTTCATAAACATTTGGTTTTGGATTGAGTAATTTCACAGTGTAAGTATATTTGTGTTTGAGATTATTGTGTTGATTTTAAAGAGGAACGCCATTCTGGGAAATAAAGGCATTTTCGAAAGCTTTTGGCTTTGAAGAGTAACTTCACATCACATGAATATTGTACACTAGGAAACACCTGTTACCATGTTGAAACTTCATTTTACCTTGATTACTGTATTCTCACACTTGTCCGCCTCATGGGACTTAGCAGGCATATATATTAGATGAACACTGAATATTCATGATTTCTAAATGCTTATAACCACTAGAGAATAGCCATGACTATTGTCATTGTGAGTTTAGAGGTGAAAAAGAGTTTCAATTTGGTGGTTTTTGGCAATCATGCAAAAATTATGTGATGTGAAATGATGAAGCAATTCTCTAAAATCCAAAGTTTATGAAAATACCTCTTATCATCTTATTTCCTGGAGTGGTGTTCCACTTTAAAGTTTAATTAAAATGTAGTGTTGATGTGGAAATATAAATAGCCTCAAATAAATACAGTGCAAATACACATATACCAAAAAACCATATTTTCTACATTCAATACTGTATGTAAGTAAACACTGTGTAATGCTAGATCCGTTCAATGTAAACAATTGTATGATTTAGGTCATCAGTAATTTGAACTGTCGTTTCTCTGTTAAAGCAGTAACATGTGACATTTTCTATTATGCATAAACTGTCTATTACTGTTCAAGAAATTTATGAAGATGTCAAAAATTTGTAATTACATGTATTAAAACGCAATATCACAGACTTCAGCCTTTATTGCAAAGAGGTATTTAATGTTGACTTTTTAATGTGAAATAACCAAAAGAATTTGATGGCATGTGAAGACAGGCTGACGTGCGTGTAATACAAATAGGCAAGTCGTTAGACAGTCAGATTGTGATAATTGAATGTCAGCAATATTTGTGACAATGTGACAAGCTGCTGGGTCATCAGAGGTCATTGACTAACAATTATGAAAGTTTGACCTACAAGTTCAACTTTGACCCAATGTCACAAAAGTTCTGGTAAAGGTTAAAAGAACAATTGAAATGTAATTTTTTTTTGTTTGACTATTGAGATAGACAGTTGAGGGTCAACTCATTGCATACTCGTTTCGAGAACTAATTTGACCTGATGTGACCTTTCAACCTTGACCTTTGGGTTTCAAAGAGCTGTCAAATGCAAATTTGTTGTGATGTACTAATTTGATTTTTGACCTTTACTGTGAATTCAAACAGCTGGGGTCAGAGGCAAATGTGTTAATTAAACCTTTGAACTTTCCACTTTGACTTCCAGTTCAAAAAGCTGGGATCAAATGCAAATGTATTTCATGTTTTAGACCTTTCACCTATCCACATTGCCCTCCAGTTCAAAGAGCTGGGATCAAAGGCAATTGTATTTCATGTGTTAATTAGGCCTTTCAACGCTGACTATGTGTTCAGATAGCTTCGATCAAAGTTAAAATTTTCAAAACTACGTTATAACTTATATAAGTTGCATTGCTTTTATTTGGTTGAATATTTTCAGGGAGTAATTGTGGTAAGTGTACACATACTAATAGTCCTAGGTTTGATAGTTGAAGTGACAATAAATCATAACTTGTAAGTTGTACTAAATCCAAAAATCCAAATGTGAATCCAGGGGTTGACCTATAGTAGTAGTCTAGGGCACATAAAGTACTAAACAACTAACTATGTTGACTACCAAATTAGCAGTAGTCCAATACATAGACTACTAAACATCATATCTAGACTACCAAATTAGCAGTAGTCCAGGACACATAGACTTCTGAACATTGTATGTTGACTACCACATTTATTAGCTGGTAATGTGTTAGACCAATGGAACTCAACAGAAAATTATAGTTGAAACAGTTCACTTGGCAAAATCTGGCTTCTGAGCAAGTAAAATTCAAGCAATGGAATCACATACATGTGTAGGTACCATAAACTACATTTTGTGTATGTTTTCTGAGATAACCCATTTAGATAAGTTATATTTCCCAGCAATTCTGAAGAGTTATCTGCCATGCTGTACCCATTCATGAAGGTAAACCAGGTCAAGGATGCTTTCAGATTGTCCTACAGGTACTTGATATAAATCTACAACTATTTGGATCTTTTGATTCCAGATGAACAATATGTTATAAACTCTTTCAGTTGGCATTTAGGATATGGAAGGCATCTGATCAGTGTATTCAGAATGTCGTGTATGTTGGGATGAGGTGTAAAATGCAACAGTCAACTTTAACTTAAGCATACATACAATTCACACATATATACATACATACATACATACATACATACATACATACATACATACATACATATATGGACAGATAGACAGACTTCATTCACACATACACAAGTTCATGACAATTTTCACTGAACAAACCCTTGTTGATGTCCTGACATCAGGATTTGTTAGGGATGCTAATAATTTAAAAAAATGGTATATGATATTGGCCTAAAACACAAGGTTGTAAGGGCTCAGAGTGAGGCTTGCTGAAGCCATGTATAATGTATGTGTATCTTTCATAAATTGGTCAGCGCCAGAAGTTAGAACATACCCCTTGTCCCTCTTCCAATGGTCTGTAACATTACCAGGTGTTAGTGTACATCATTCTATACATGCACTGTGGTATTTATGTCTTCTTCCCCTCAGTTAGTGTCAAAGGTGAAGAAATATTAAAATACGATTACCAGATGCAGCTACTTGACATAGTTACAGAGCTGGTAGGCTTGAGTTGGTTGTTAAGAGAGCATCAAGTGTCTCTTGTGATTTTCTCACCCTAGACAAGTTAATTGTCATTTTGACATAGCTATTTTCTTATCTTTGACAATAACACTGATTACTAGTGTGGACTTTGCTACTGTTTTGTACCTGACTGTGGTTCCAAGTTTGCATTTGGTGGCTTAATTATGAGTGGGTGGGTTAATCCTGTTTGTGTAGGAATGAGTTGATATCGTTAATCCAAGGTGATATACTACTCTCGTAGTCTAGATGCTAACCGTGTCTTCAAATCTCAAGATCTCTCTTCACCCTGTCTAGCTAAATCAGAAGTCATAAATCAAATGTTGTTCATGCAAATGAATAAACTCCCAACTGTTAGAATGATGTAAACAATATGTAAGTACCGTTCTGAGCAATTATACCATATTTGGACTTCATGTATCTGTGCCTAATTAACTTATCATTGGTCTGAATTGTGTGATTGATTAACAAAGACATGATGTTAACAACTGCATATACCTTGCTGAAATTTCATCTCATTGAGCTAGACATGAGACGAGATTTGAAGCAACAGATAGCCTCCAGGCTACTGGTCACTGGAGTGTAGCTTTCATCCTGCCCATCATAAAATTCCTGATCTTGAAATTATTTTCAGCCCCAGACAGACACTGCCCAAGGGGGACTATCACAATGAGTTTTGTATGTCAGTTTGGTCATTAGTGTGTCTGACCCTGCATAGTGCTATTGGTGACACACCCAACCTGATTCAAACCTGGTACAATGGTTATCTCATGTAAGTGTCCTGAGGTCATGTACCAACTACCTTGTGTTTATGATTCATGAAATTTGGTCAATCTTTGGTCACTTCGCTGAGAAATTCAGTGTTCAAATTGTGCTTTTAAATTCTGGGAAATTGTATTCAAAGGTCTGTAATTCAGTCTGATTTTTTCACAAGAATGTTATCTTTATCAGTGGAGCCACAAGGATTAGGTACGATGTAAAATGATTCTTTTAAACCAAATTGTTCCCTACATGTAGGTCTACAAATAACTGTTTCACATCCAAATTTTAACCCTAATGTGACTGGTAGCAAAAAGAACCATTTAGCAATCATGTCACAATTGAAGACTGTCGATCAAACTGTTGACGCTAGTCAAGCAAAGGACTGAAAGGGTACGGGTAGGTCTAGGGTTAGCGCTCATTTGTATATCTTTAAGTTACCATAATCCAGGTGTAGTCGGGCGAATAGTCTAGAGGTTATCCATAACTTCAAAGGACCTCAATGAGCTCGGTGTGAGAGATTTGATGCCACGTATAGCAGCTTGACTATCAAGCAAACAGCTTAAAAGGTTAGGCATAGGGTTAGTACCCATTTGTATCTATAACCGTAATCAGCCTTCTAAACTGAACGTATCTTTTAAAGTAGATAGCAACACAGACCTGTGTCCACTTGAGCCAAATTGAAATGGTTTAAACTGAACTGATTCAGGTTTTCGCATTGTTAGCGATTGCCCCTAAGGCTGTGATGTCATTTGGAATAACCTAAGACATACTAGTATACCTAGCCATTACAGTTTAGCAGTATGAATTATGGTGTATTGTCGTAGTCTTGTCTTGTTAGTCTTTCTCCAAGCGTGACCGTTTGACACGCATGATGACCATTGAAACCCAGGTGGCATACAAAGCGCTGTTGCATACATGATACAGCTCAAAGTTTGTCACATGAAAGTCTTGAAAGACATAGATATTAACTGTTGGAGTGTGTTTCTTATCTCTCTGCAGCATGGGGAACATAAAATGTGTATGATACGGATAGTTTTTAGGTAATCATTCCATGTTCCTGCTGTAATGTTAAGTTTAAAGTCGAGCCCACCGTATAGCATATAGATTGACTTGTACTTGTACATGCTCAGGACCCTCCAGAATACAGTATTCATGTAGTGCCTAGAGTTGATAACTTTAACATGGTGGGATATGATCTAGAAGATAGGAGTACATGTAATACCACTGGTATCATATAGCTACACCTAGTTATTCAACATTTTCTAGAAATGGTTGCCCTTAGGACCTACACGTATGCAGCACAAGGAGTTGATGTTACTACTAGAAGTTACAGCAGAAACATTTGCATAACAATTCAGACAGAATTCAGATTTCCATTTAGATGGAGTGTTTCCAATTACATTACCCCCTGACCTCCCAGTGACCCCTCCCAGCCCCATCCCATCAGGCTTAAAAAGATAGCTTGGCAGTCGATAAGCAATTTGATACAAGCGTCCTCGTCACCCAGCATAGCCAAGTACTTCATTGAGTAGAACGCTTTGCTATGCTTCACTTGTAAGCTTACTTCATGGTTTCAAATGGCCACTCATGCTGTGACCATACTTCTGCATAGCAGGAAGTGAAAGGATACTATGCAAAATTGAATCAATTAGTAGTAGTTTGACCCCAGAGCTGTGGAGTGTGTGCGTGTCTTCAGTTGTCCTACAGGGCAGGCTGTAGGCATTGGTTTGGATTTGGCATTCACCTTCCTACACCTAGCCTGTCTACAAACATTTGGAATTGACCTTCCTACATTTTGTACACGTAGCCTGTCTTCACCTTCCAACACCTAGCCTGTATGCTTGCACTGGTTCCGATGTGGTATTCACCTTCCTACATATACAGGCCAGGTGTAGGAAGGTGAAGATGTAAAGGCTACATGTAGGTTTAGGAAGGTGAAGACAGGCTAGGAGTAGGAAGGTGAATGTCACATCAGAACCTGTGCAAGTACATATACAGGCTATGTGTAGGAAGGTGAAGACAGGCTAGGCGTAGGAAGGTGAATGTTACATCAGAACCCGTGCAAGTACCTATACAAGCTAGGCGTAGGAAGGTGAAGACAGGCTAGGCGTAGGAAGGTGAAGACAGGCTAGGCGTAGGAAGGTGAAGACAGACTAGGTGTACATATATAATATAATACTTCTACAGGTTCTGATGTAACATTCACCTTCCTTCACCTTCTGGGCTTATGCATGCAATGTATCAGTTTGATCTGTGGTACAAATGAAATCAAATGGGCAATTTTACTGTAAAATACAAATATATTCTTCTAAGTAATGAGAATACATTGAGACTCAATACAAGTGTGTGCTCCTATACTACCTTGGTTGATCTTTCTGTGTAGAACATATGACCTTGACCTCAATCTTCAAGGTCAAGTGACAAATATCATGCTGTTTCTTATGTTTCAGACCCCCACAAAAAAAACCCCAAATCAACGTGGGAAAAAAAAATGTTAGACCGTGTATTTCAAACCAATAATACTACATGCTATCTTTCATATGAACATTTGTCAAATCTGTATGTACTTAAAATGAAAATAGTGTAAAATGGGCATATTTACACAAAATAAGCATGTTGTGGTTTAACTTGTAGAGCCAAGATATGAGGTTGGGACTACATCTGTCAAGGTTTGTTCCTAATTATCAGGCTGAACCATGTTCTGCAGATACATGTAGACTAATTGCAGTTGAGTTCCTGTATACACATGATGTATACAATGAGTGTGCAAAGTAATACTTGATAGAATCACTTTAGCAGAATCTTGAATTCATGTAGACTTGTTGAAACTTAACACATGAACTGAGTATGATTGCCAGACAATGTGGCTCCCGTCAACTACACTCAGTTAAAATACAAGACTTCTCATTGGCTGTGGCGACATCAATCTGTAGGAGAAGTGTGTGACAGCCAATCAATACCAGTGTGTGTTGTAGACTTGTAAGTACTTCCTGATTCAATCAGTTGTTGGGTTTTTAGCTGTTGAATGTGTTCGTGGTGACCCTAACATGAAATTTGTTTTGGTGTAATTTGACAGGAGTATCAGACACTATCAACAGAGCAATTACTTCAACCTAACCTTTGACCTCATGAAAAGTTTTAAAAACCAATTGAAAGTCACATATATATGGTCTATCACATAATAATGGAATAAAATGAATCATCAGCAAACTTTACTATCATGATGTAGTTGAAAGAGTGTTTGTCTATCCAAATAAGTTAATATTAGCATAGTAACAAAGAACATCTGGGAATGAAATTGGAGACTTCACCTGTATACTGGCCATTGACAGGTACAATGTACACTTTGCTTGCTAACATAACAAGTTATCGCAAAGGTGTTGAGTGAGCCTTCAGGCAACCTGAATATGTCACTCACTGTCTGTGTACTTGCGAAGACTTTACAACCCTGGTATTAGGGAAGGAAGAAATCTGGTCCAACTTGCATTGGTTTCTGTGTTGTATGATTTGGGGAGTGTGGGGGGGGGGGAGGGGGGGCTGAATCCTAGTAAAATGACAAGTTAAGTCAGGTAGATACAGACTGTAATACTAGTATGTACTCCAGCTTGATAGAAACATTGCTGAAGGTATGCTAGTGTTAAGGACATGGGGTGTGTATCGTTTTAGGCAGTGTAATAGTTTGGGAATTCTGTTTTTAAACTAAGGGGGTAACATATTGTCTTCAAATTTGTATACTACATGTAGAGGGTGAGGGTGGGGTTTTGAACCCTGGTAAAAATGATGAGAGGTTACAGTAGGTAGAAATGATTATACAATGTACTCTAGCACAGATAGAAACACTGCCATGGGTATGTTAGGGATGTTTTCCTTGTATCTGTTGGCAGTGTTTTTTTGTTGAAGTGTACGAACTTTGTTGACAAAAAGAGGGAAATCAGGTAAATCATACTTGGATGTCCATACCATGTAACATAATTTTGGTATTATTAGGAACAACGATAAAACACTTGGGGACACACAGATATTACCTACTTCCTGCCTGTCACATCAAATTATGTTTCAGGTTAAATGATTGACATACATACAATTTACTGATGTAAAAAAAAAAATCAAAATGAAAAGAGACTGCTTAAGTTTGTAAAATAAGACTAAAAGGGTATTTAACCACAAACTAATTTTTTGATAGATGGAATGTGACAAAAATGGAAGATATGCAAATTTTATCAGATATGCAAATTGTATAAGATATGCAAATTTCATAGTTATAATATAAAAGAAATCAATTAGATTTTAATATCTCAGGAAGGCAAGATTACTAATAGTATATCATGTGTTAAGTTGTTGATATAGTGGTATTTTTTCAATTTACTTTTCCTGAAGCCGAGGCCAAACAAATTCGATCAACATGTTTTCATCAAGAAGGCATCGCTATGGTAATGGATGAAGGCGTGGATAGAATGATGAAAATGATTAGTTTGAGTTGTACCAAGTGTAAGAAATCATTATACAAACTTGTATACAGGATTTCAAGGAGTGTCAATTTTACAAATTATTCTGTTTTGAGTATTAATACGTATGTTATGTAATAAGATAAAAAACCCGTAAGCACTAGAGTAGTCATACGATGGCCGCATGATGAATATAAAAATACTGATTGTGAAAACAACTCTGTTGGCCTCTAGATTTCCATTTGTCAGTGAAAGCTACATACATACCTGTATATATGTATTGCTGTGTGCTAAATACATGTAAATGGCGTCTCTGCAGATTATACATGTATCTGTGGAATACTTACATTTCACTATTCAAAGAAACGATCACTTTATTTTTAACACTAATAGCAACCTCCTCGACCAAATTTTTCAAACTCGTACAAATTATTTTTCGACGCCTCGAAATGATTTGATTAATGTCTTTATACTGAGAGAATTTTTCTAAACCCGAACCTTTAGCAAATTATTCATTTCTTAAACCGTGACATCTATCGATAGATTGGCAGTCCGTGGAGAAAAGTGTGAAAGGTTTTTTTCAACTTGAGAAAGTCCCTCTGGCCTATCAAAATTAAATAATGACTCCCAACAAGCAGAAAGCGGTCTATATCACAGCTTTATTAAAATGAATTGCTCAATTACACATACCTGGAGTACATTAACCAATTTTTATTAAAATTCCACCAGTCTTGGCACCAGTGTTTTTGGAGAGTGATATTTTATAAGTCAATATTGATATGGATGTAAGTATGGTTCATCATGATTACATTCATTCAATTAAAATTTTTTTGTTATGTGTTTATGTGTCACCGCATATTTTGTGGGTGTGTACAAATGAAACTAGAGTTGAAAGTATTGTATGAGGTTGTAGTGAAAACTGATATTAGTCTAACTACAGTGATATGGTATAGGTATCTCTTCTCGACGAAAATAGCATAACTTGAGTTTGATGAATATAGCAAGTCCAAGTCTGGCAAAATTTCCCTTTTAAAATCCAAATTTTTCTCTGCTCTAGCTTCTTGAGTTCGTAGTTCTGAAGATCAGTTCATATTCACGCACATACACACGTGATATGTACATATATACATGTACATGTGTATGTACGGTACATACGTACATTTGTACGTGCATATGTATGTACATACATATGTACATTATACATACATACAAGTACACACACACACACACACACGGGCATATGTACAATGTATGTACAAACATATATACATTATACATACATGCAAGTACACACACACACACACACACACACACACACACACACACACACACACACACACACACACACACACACACACACTTTCATATGTAAAGAAACTCCAAACATGATCCATTCTGTATATTAATGAAAATAGTCACTCCTCATGACGAGAACAGTAATAAAACTGCTTACATGTAGAAATACAGAAAACATATTTCCTCGTGTTCAGTAATTTTAGTCAGATGTCTAGGTTGAGATGGTTGAAACCGTCTGCCCTTAAGTTTGGGGGATGGATAGGGGGTATCTTCCGAAGTATTCAGGTATTTCAACAAATCAGAATAGAACTGGAGATAAAATAGAGCTATAAAGTAAAAATGTGATTTGTAGAGTGTACCTTGTGTTACTTCTGACTTGCTAACACTCAGGTGTGACCTGTAGGTCAGGACAGCTTTATGTGGAAGTCTCTTGAAGAACGGCTGAATGACGTCAACACATTGGTAATTGAGTAAAAGACAATTTTATTGAAATATTGGCACATTGTATTCACAATACAAAAAGGAGTTAAATCAAAGAGTGGTAGGAAATTGTTTGTAGCCCACTCAATCTAAGAAGCCAAACAGTATAAACCATTGAAACCATGGTAACGAAGGTGAATGACTTTCTGTAAAATGATGCCATTCAGCAGGTTTTCTGTTTCAGGCAAACACATACCATAGTCAGGAGTCCACTAATCAGTGTACAACTAACAGAAATGTGGAATGTTTTTCTGGCAAAAAATTGTACACAAATTCCTGTTTTCCTCAAACTTTTATGAATATCTGATATTTATTTTGGATTGAGATCATAAAAATACAGTTTAACTTTAAATTTATGATAAAATTATGATTTAGAATTACTAAAGTTACAGATAAAAATGAAATATTCATACATGTAGTTAATATTTCAATACATCACAAATAGAATTTGATTCAGATCCTTGAAAATGTTTTCATTAGTAAAGTGTCATCCAAATATAACGGTACTAAAAATGATGAAATATTAAAAGAAAAATCATAAAAAATTGATAAATTGATTCTTATTCTTATTAAAGTTATGATAAAAATGATCCAGTTTTCTTAAATTATGAATAAATCATAGTGTGTTCATATTTTGTTATGTGCAGTTCTTAGTGTGTCTGGATGTATGGGGGTTGTGACATTTGTAGTGGGTAGAATGCATACAGCATTAAATTACCAGTTCCGGTGTATTGCGTCCACCCACCTCCTCATTACCATAATAGGACACATCTTCAGTGATGGGTGTCCCTCGGGAAAACTTTAGATCATACGTCTTGCTTCGAGAGTAAAAGATGTCGAACCAAATTGTATATTCTGTGAGGGCATTACAGGCTGTCATTTGTACGCTATCTCTAGAGATAGTACATATGTTATTTCAAATGTCCCTTTTGTACCACGTTCCAATGATGAAGCTGTGACCTCCGACTTTTAGTCTTAATGTTGGGATGAAGAATGTAAAAACAACAACATACATCTTCAGTGAGCGACGTAAATGATTTGTCGCTCTCGTGTACCCGGTGTTTCTGTGTGAACTCAAAATGGCCACAGAATGACCTCACTAACAAACTCCAAGATACTTATTGTAGATGGCAGTGCTAAGGTTTGAAAAGTCCAGCATTAAAGGATGGGGGAGGGGGGGGGGGGGGAGGTGCATAAAATTTGAAAACATGGAATTCTTGTAATTGTCAAATTGCTACTTCAGAAAGGTGATTTCGTAGGTACATGTTTCCCTGGACTGTATTCAGTTGAACATTTCACCTAGGTCATAGAGGCCTATATTCGTAGGTAGTAAAATTTAACGACACTCTCACTTCAGATGAACTTCAGTTCATTTACGTCAGCATTTATTGAAGTATATATGAATGCAAGATGTGCATGACAGAAGATCTAATCTTTGAAATGAAATGAATGAGAGGGAAAGGGAGAGAGTGAGAGAGCGAGCGAGAGAGAGAGAGAGAGAGAGAGAGAGAGAGAGAGAGAGAGAGAGAGAGAGAGAGAGAGAGAGAGAGAGAGAGAGAGAGAGAGAGAGAGAGAGAGAGAGAGAGAGAGAGAGAGAGAGAGAGAGAGAGAGAGAGAGAGAGAGAGAGAGAGAGACAGAGACAGAGACAGAGACAGAGACAGAGAGAGAAACAGAGACAGAGAGACAGACAGAGACAGAGGTACAGACAGGCACAGAAAGACATCACCCTTCCTTGTTCAGAATCTCATTAAATTTTCAAAGACGCATCATAAAATCCAAATTCTGAGCCTGGCTTAGTACACATTGACTTAGGCACGGATATTAATTTTCTACGCCTTCATTGTATTGGAAGGTTTGTTGCTTGCAGTTACAACAACCGGAGTGTCCATGAATTGGTCATTTTAATTTGATGTGACATTTCATGGATGGTTATGAATATTTTTCATCCGAATTATTGATAGCAGTAATATAACGTTTTGCCACAGGCAGTATGTAACCTTTATTGCAGTGCTTCCCACCTTTTATCACTGCATTTAAACAATGTGTGTTTTGTGAGATGTTGCAGACTTTAGGTGTGAGAGTAAGGAAAGTATTAGTAAGTCAATATTGACCAGAAAGTACAATGGTTGTCGAAGAAGACTTTGTTCCAATTTTACCTTATACCTGCAGTTTCTGTGTCCCGGATTTACCTTATACTTGTAGTTTCCTGGAGTTTATATTCCCACAATGCATTTCACCACTTAGGATATATGGTAATTTTTTACACAAATCATACATGTAAGTGTGTTATTCCTATAGACAATGTGCTTCAAATTGTACTAAATTTCTCATAAATATTGTAACTTGTACACCCCACCCCCTGTACAGTATGATATGGTGGAGGATATATCTGTATTCTAGTAACTATATGTGTGGGCTTGTTTTCTATGGTCTTTCTCTCCACATGTAGTCAAATGGACAATTCCTAATGAGAAGCTATAGCAAAATCTCCTGCTTGGGTGAGCAGTGCATGTCAGTGGTAATGTACAAATGTATTAAGATCAGTAAGAAGAATTGTATCAAGCAACACTGACCAGTGGTTGTAGTTGGTTACTTTGTTCAGTTTACTGCAAACTCAACCTCCAGTCTTTAAAAGTTAGGCAGGTGAGAATGTGATGACATCATCACATTTATATCAACGTACCAATAGCATTCATTAAACTACTGCTAGCGGTGGTAAAAATGGAATGTTGTACTAGAGAAAGCCATTTGACTATACGGTGGATAGAGAGATCATAGAAAACGAATCCACATGTATATACATGTAGTTCTAGACTATTAAGAAAAACTATTTCTGTAGCTTCAAGTTCAAGTGTGTTTTGACGTGAGTCATGTCAGAGAAGCTAAGACTAAAAGGGGTGTCCCTGTAGAACCTGTAGACTTACAATAATGGTGTGTAGACATTGCAAAGATAGTGGACACCTTCAGGGTATAATAGTGTGTGTATTTAGTCTAGTAAAGTAAGTTAATTGTGTCTGACTTCTCTAGGCTGGAATTCTGTGCTCTAGTTCCTACTACTAGAAATGAAATCATACAACACAGAGATGATGATCCCAGTAAGTGCGTTACCGGGGACGATGTGAAGCTTTTACAAGGTTACCACTGATTGGAAAACGTACATGTATTTTATCGCTCATTAACAATACAGCCAACAGATGTGTTTGTTTTGTTTTGTTTTCTAACCAATCAGAACGTACCTTGTTAAGCACTTCATATTATCTTCTGTTACATCCCCCCCCCCCCCCCCCCTCTGTATTTTCAGTAAATATCAAGAATTGATTTCTGTCATTAGACTGAAGGATATGTCATATTGTTCCACCCATATCAGTCTGTGACTAATGGGTTATACATGTGCGTATAGGGGTTGCACGACGCTGTACAGAATCATACATGTATGACACTGTATCATACAGGTTAGGATATCATTGGTAAGATGTGTCATATTGTTACACCCATATATCGGTCTGTGTCTGCTAGCAGATAAGGTGGCATGATATATCCCATAATACTGATCAGGCTATCATTGGTAGGTTTACTCGACCAAGTTCTTCCTGGAGATATTTTACAAGGGTTTTCCTACTTAAATTATAATATCAAATTTGTAGGCATGGCCACGTACGATAGTACTACTAGACATCTTTACCTGCAAAATTTATGTGATGTGAAAACTGAAATCATGAAAATTGAAATGACTCTCCAGAATCCGAAGTTTGTGAAAATATCTGTAGACTGTATATCCTTGCATGGCGTTCCCTTTTAATATGGAAAAAGCAATCTTTGTAAAAACACTGACATTTTATGTCATTCTGTCATCTATATATAGATCGTAAGATATATTTTCTTTTTTTTAAATTGCCACTTGAAATGCTATGATGTGTTTTCTGTACCTGTATTTGTATAGGGTGACATCATAGTTACCAGAAATAGCATTGTGTAGTTAATATGGTAATTGCGGTTACAGAAACCACGCTGTATGAACGTAGTTATTTTTAGAAGAAGTAAGCATTCCACCTACAATTACAGTGTTCTTGGAATATCATATAGACAGTAGAGGCTAGCCATAGCTTTGGGGTGAAGAGAGATGTTGAGATTCGAAGCCATCGATACACTAGGAATATCATGTTGAGGCTAGCCCTGGCTTTGGGGTGAAGAGCAATGTTGAGATTCGAAGCCATCGATACACTAGGAATATCATCTTGAGGCTAGCTGTAGCTTCGGGGTGAAGAGAGATGTTGAGATTCGAAGCCATCGATAGTCTAGGAATATTATCTTGAGGCTAGCCCTGGCTTTGGGGTGAAGAGCAATGTTGAGATTCGAAGCCATCGATACACTAGGAATATCATCTTGAGGCTAGCTGTAGCTTCGGGGTGAAGAGAGATGTTGAGATTCGAAGCCATCGATAGTCTAGGAATATTATCTTGAGGCTAGCCATGGCTTTGGGGTGAAGAGAGATGTTGAGATTCGAAGCCATCGAATAGTCTAGGAATATCATCTTGAGGCTAGCCATGGCTTTGGGGTGAAGAGCAATAGACTTACACGTTGCTGATATTTTTGAAAAAGGTTTTTTTTTTTTTTTTTTTGTACTAATAGGACTGCAAATTTTACTATTATGCTAATATCCAAGCTGTTAGTGAGTTTAAAGGCCCACTCTGAAAAAAAACGTTAGGTGTGAAAAACAGTCTGACAAAGCTATAGAAAAATTTGGCCAAGAACAATCGAATAATCCTATGTAATCCTCTTGGCTCCAATGATAAGATAACACTAGTGCAGGAACCTGGCATTAAAACCCTGGCTATTAACGTTTTCTTTCTGAACATTAAAGTATAGTTCAGATATGATGTAGTTGTCGTCACTATCGCAGGTTTTAATTTAAACGATACCTTCTTGTGATTATGACCACAACAAGTGTCTGGATTACTGTGTTTGGGAACCCTAACAGAGGGGGTGTGGCAAGGGATGGGGTGTAGGTGAGCATCTGGTAATCTTGTAACCAACTCTCTGCATGTTCAGATAAAAGAACTGTGGTGTGAGGCTTTGGGAAGGTAGCACCCCCTTTGTACATATACCTCCATGTTTAATGTTCACTGCATTGGCATGATTTTATGGAGAGAATGAATGAAAGAATTGTGTTAAAAGTCACTAACTTTGAAGTGGTCACAATGATATATGTGTTGTTGACAGTGATGGGTGGGAGATGGGGTACAAACAGAGCTCTGAAAGTGATGGGTGGGAGATGGGGTACAAAAAGTGCTCTGAAAGTGATGGGTGGGAGATGGGGTACAAACAGAGCTCTGAAAGTGATGGGTGGGAGATGGGGTACAAAAAGTGCTCTGAAAGTGATGGGTGGGAGATGGGGTACAAACAGTGCTCTGAAAGTGATGGGTGGGAGATAGGGTACAAAAAGTGCTCTGAAAGTGATGGGTGGGAGATGGGGTACAAACAGTGCTCTGAAAGTGATGGGTGGGAGATGGGGTACAAAAAGTGCTCTGAAAGTGATGGGTGGGAGATGGGGTACAAATACAGCTCTTTCTTAGAATTGAAAGAAGGCCCAACAGTATTGACATGTCACCTCCAAATCCCATCACTGTATTTAAAATGACAATGTCAGTAAAGGTCAAAGTGTTAGGGAAACACCACCCAGTCCGTTTATGACCTGTTGTCAATGATGAAACCACTTTACACCAAGTCCCTCTACTATATAGATTTATGTAAAGTCTGCTACTTAAGCCACACTCATTTGTCCAGCTGAATGTCCATCTAGACACCTAACAACCTGAGAATGAGAATTTACTCCTCAAATAAAACCTACCTAAGGTCAGTTTCTCCCACGTTACGACTGCCTACACTGAATAGGTATTGATCAGTGTAGTTGCTACTATATGTATATAGCATGTCAATGGGATTCAGGTCGTTGTACTACTACTCAACAATGAGAGGGTGTTCATGCAGTTAAATGCACCCATGTTTCATTAATTCTGCTCTCAATGCACTGTGTTTCATTAATGCGGCTCTGAATGCGCCGTGGGAATCGTTGTCAGTTTCAAAATGGAGATAATGATGGGCTGACCACTTATGACCTTCTGACTATAGCAGTGGTTAAGGATCAGGGTCCCAGGAATGTTCTGTAGTTTAACAATGGTGGTATTAGTCAGTGTGCCCTCTAATGATAGCCAAATTTTGTTGTTATGGGTCTGTATGACAAAAACTGGCATTTCTTGTGGGTCACTACATAATAAGAGATAAGGAAACATCAAATTTTGGTGCGTCGCTAGAAATTGTGTCCATAAGTGGTGCGTCAAATTGGCTTAGAGGGCACACTGGTATTAATACTGTTAGATGTAATGATATCGGTATACGATGGACATTAGACGTACATAACTTATCATTTATAAGTCAGTAATACACAGCAAATATGGACATATTTATTTCTGTCCATCATTCCTTATTTTTCAAAATCAATTTTTTCTTCATCCATCAGTTGGAAATTATTAGATTTTATCTTCTTGTGGTCTTTATTCATTTGTCACTCTTACATCATGTGCATCAATACTTACAATATTAATATCATTTATAAATTCATACATGTATTATATCCCCATATTCTTTTTTTTGTTGAACCATCTGTTTGCAGTAGTTATATAATTGCTAACATTTATAAATTTCATGAATGTGATGGATTGTTAGTCATTTGCGATTGTTTGAAAATTAATAAATAAATTGATAAATAAATAAAGAAGTAAATAAATAAATAAATAAATAAATAAATAAATAATATGGATGGGTATTTGTATTTCAAATGTTACAAAAATGAAAGAATGAAATACTTTTTGAGACAGCACCAAATGAAAAGTTCATTCACCTTGAGTAGAGAGAAAAATGATAATCCGAACACTTGATGTGATTGGCCAAAATACACCATGTACCTGTAAGGGATGTGTGTTGAAAGTAGTTGTCTTGTCCAATCAAAATCTTCATACCATAGACCATCTCATGGTTGGATTGTTTGAAAGAACTGCATTCAAGGTTATGAGTCGATGCCCATCAGTTTTACTCTGGAAACTATGATCAGTATCACATAAAGAGATTTCTTTTGAGTTTTTAATCTTCATTTCGTTGACAATTCTGAGGCAGATTCGTTTTTTTTTAGCAAAAACTGATTACTGAGTTGTAAATGAGTCGAGTAAGCACTCCAGCATTGATGTCATTTGTTTGTCCAGAAACCATATCAATATCAAATTATATCATATTTCGGTTGTGTTATTCTGCCTGATACAAGTAATGATGTATCATTTATATATAGCATTACAGTATACACAAGCCAGGTTCAACCAAAAATATGGAATATATGCTCTGGTCATTCTACATCACGACAACACACGTCTATGTCACGACAACACGTGTCTACCACATTGGTTCTGCTGTGTTCGAAATATTAATCAAAATGCTTTAAATTGCCATTATTTTCATCGACGTTTCTTTGATATAATTAATTATATTATTCCACAATATTTTTCTTCATTCTGCCGGAAAATACTCGTGACTTAAGGATTGTCACTTCTCGTGACTCCTAGTGACAAAGGCCCCTTAGGTCACTCATATTTTTCATGGCAGAATGAAGAAAAATATTGTGGAATAACATCTAATAGTGCCTGCAGTATTTAAAATTGTACAGAATGAAAGCAAAATAGACCTAGCAGAGTGAAAATTGTAACCTCTGGTTTTTTTCAGAGCCGTGGTGATACATACTAATTCTAGTTTGTTTGTGTGATCTGATGTGGTGACATCAAATTGTATGAGATCATTAGTTGCCTTTCACAAGACCAAACAAGGTCCTTTGGAGGCATGTCATATTTGACGGTGAATTAGGAATTAAACCCTTCAACAAACAACCCTGAGGGAAACTAAGTTATTGTGTAATTTTATGAACGCCATGGTAACAAACCATTAGTAACCTGACCTACATTTGTACTTCTCTGTTGCAAAGGTGAATAGTTATCTTCGCTTCCTTTTGAAGCTTTTGTTCAACGTTGTTGTTTGCTTAGGTTCAGTAGTGCTAAAAATGGGATTCTTTCGTCGTTTCCATAGTGACATGCTTTACAGCAGTTATTCATAGTAATATATTTGGGTTGTAATGAAGTGATACAACCACATGTTAGATTGATTGTAATTGTAATTCGGCCATGTTTGATTTCCCATAATTCCATGGGATGTCAAAGGTCACATACAGTAAAGAATAGAGAATCTGGAGTTGATCTAAGTGGGTGAGTAGAATAACTTAACATATAATGAATATTATGATGTGATACTTTAGTCTGTAGCTTATTTTGTGGCATTGAAAAAGCAATTTTCTTCTAATCAAAGCGATGATTAGAGTACAGCATAATTCAGAATTGGTAGCTGTTGTATACTGCTAGCATGTCTGTCATTCTTACGTCGAGTGCATGCTAATAATAATACTGTGGGTCCAGGTTACCAGCACACACCTGTGTCGTGCCAGTATGTTGTTAGCGTCTCAAGCTGCAGCTTTCTAGTAGATTATATCGTAAACACGATATCACCACCATGGGAAGGTTACACCCCAGTTCTCATTGATAGCCGTGGGCAATCATTGCATTTTCCAGGATTGTTTATTAATAACATTTGATGCACAAAATACAAAGGTAATAAAATGACCATAAAAAAACCAAATCCTATATATACAGCCATGCCTCCCGGCATATTGGCAAGTCAGACATATGATTAGAATATAAACAAACATACTTTTATGATATGACAGATCGTTTCTTGATCCTATATTTACAGAATTCCTAAGTTTTTGAGAAGTAGTAAGCTACATGTATACAGTTTCAAGAGAGTACTTTATAGGGTTGTGTATGTAGAGGTATGATGTCATGGCCTTAGGCTGTCATCTAGTCATTCTTGTACAGTGACTGTAATTCATTGCTTAGATTGCATGTCTGTGATATGCTAAAGCTGAACTTCCAAAAATCTTTGTTACAAAAATGCCAGTCCATCCGTCTGTCCGTTCGTCCGTCAGTCAGTCCATCAGTCCATCACTCAATCAATCAATCAATCAATCAATCAATCAATCAATCAATCAATCAATCAATCAATCAATCAATCAATCAATCAAATTAGTCAGTCAGTCAGTCAGTCAGTCAATCAATCAATCAAAAAATGTAACTCAGGCTTTACGTTTGTGATGGTTGACTTGATATTCCAACAATGTACAATCTGGATGGTTTTGTGATGATTATAATTCTCATTGTAAAAGTGACAAACAGTTGCATTCTGTTCACTTCCTCTCCATATAGTCATACCAAATTGTATATTTTACCTCCTAATTGCTAAGTGTTATTGTCACACATTCCAGCTGTACATGACCTGCTATGAGTCAGTCTTAAACTTACAATTATACCAGGCAAACTTCACTACTTTGTAGATATGTCATAAATTTGATTAGCTGGTAGACTCGGCTACTACACTTGACAATTATACTATCCCAAACTATAGTGGAAACAACAAACATGGCTGTCTCTGGAAGAAAATTTCATCAGAGGTGATGAATCTTATAATTGAAAAAAAAAATTGTTATCTGATGAATGGTGAGAACTAGTTTATGTTATGATAGTATTGGACGTATTCCATTGGGGAGATGTATAATAAGTGAGGTCAACTTATTGATTAGCTGGTCCATATGGATCCAACTATTAAATTTGAAATTTGATCATCGGATAAAGAGGATCGGGTAATGAAATCTAAACAGTGTATTGAAAGAGTGGTTAAAGTTGTCTTCCATTTATACATGTACCACATTGTTCCCATCATAGGACACTGACTTCTATTCAACCATTATTCACCACACCGTCCCCGTCCATACTACACAGTCTTTCATTCACAGTTCTGTGCACCTTGGAGTAATCACTCCAAGTGTGCACCAAACATGCCCTTTCTACTGTCTCCTAGAGATATTTGTGCGCTAAATTGTGAAGTAACTGCATCATGGCATAGTCTCAAACATTGCGTTTAGAAGAAAGAATACCTATGGACTTACACAGGAAGTGAAGCATTATCTAGGATTTTGGATTAACATCGAATTATAGCATTTGTCCCTCGTGCCACACCATCCCACTCAGCCCTACATTTATAACTAGAAGTGAAATTACCCAAGCCCACTCAATTCTATTCCAAATTGTATAATGTCTCTAACCTACCAACTCCACCGAGTGCATGCATGTAACAACCCCCATATCATCCACAGTGGTTACCAGACTGGAGTTGCTACCATTACCTTTACCTATTTTCTAACCTACCAACCCAACCAAGTACATGTATTGTGTGTAACAACCCAATCTCATCCACACAGTGGTTACCAAACTGGAGTTGCTACCATTACCCTATTTTATATCTCTAAGAAAACCTTCAAGTGTACACTGTATAAAGTATGTCCACAAGTCTATGAAGTGTGTCCACAGCTGGTCACTCTAGCCAGCCTCTCATACACATAATGATCTACAGACTTAGCAGACTGTAGTGAAAGCATCGAGTGCCCCCAGGCTGTTACATTAATTAACTGAGTCTTTGTTTAGATTACTGATTATGTAGCACACCCCCTGCTAATTAATTAGCACCTGAACAAAGTGATTGGACTGAGTGTATTGACTCTAGACAGGAAGTGTATGTACAGTATTGGTTACCAGCATCAACAGTGGAGGAGTCCCATCCACTGTGTATGTTGCCAGTTAGTAGATGGCACAAACTCTGTCCACATTCACAAAATTTTGGTCGGTTGACTGAGTGGTGACATGTGTGTGTCTGTGTGTACAATATTGGTTACCGATTGGTAGATGGCAAAACTCTTACAATTAATTTTTGTAGTCTCAGTCTGTTCATAGTCACAAAATTTGTTAACTGGTAGGTCAAGTGTGTACCTTGTGTGTACAATATGTTTGGTTACCATTTGGTCAATGACTAAAGCTCTGTTCACACTCACTACATTTAATAATCAGTGGTGAAGTGAACTGCTGATATGTGTGAACAGTGTTTGTTAGAGTTTGGTCTGACACAGACTATGTTCACACTCACAAAAAGAGTTACATGTACATTTGTATAAAATGACACAAGCTAATGCAACTTGTTTATAAAGACAATATAAATACATAGTATCTACTTTAGTTCCTCAGTGCAGTTTATTGGAGGTCCCAAACAAAATTATGGTACAATTTTTGGTAACTGCAAAAAAAAATTTTTTGTCTAGATACATTTTACATTGTATAATGCATTTAGAAAACTAGAGAGTGCTCGACTAAAAATGTTTAAACTGAATTCCGTGTTATGTCTGCTGATACAGAATATGTAGCTTGCAGATGTCTCCATCCATATAGAGAGTGCTTAACCAGGAAATTTCAAAACTGAATTCCTGTTCACGCTACGGATGTGGTCCAGTCATATGGAAAACTAGTTTTCTGATTAAAGTACAAATTGTGAATTCTTGAAAAGTACAGGCAGGAATCTCTTCATTGTAAATTTGAACTAAGTCAAGTAAATACCTCCTCTCATGGGAGATGATGCTTAGAAATTCTGATACTTCATGTCTGTGCATACATGAATATGGACTGTTGGACAGGAAGAACCAGAAATACTCCATGAGGTGTACATAAAAACTACTTTCTTATAATTTGGAAAAAATGATCACCACACCAAATGGTATAAAACTTTTCAAAATGTTGACACTTTGATGGTGTTGCCTGGCCTAATAACCTAATTTTGGTATAGCTTTGACCTTGAGGGGTATTGGTGGCCATCTTGGGAAATTAACTTTAGAGTAGCAGTGAATGAGGATAGAATGAGCATAGAAATGTCGGTGATTGGTTTCCTTTGGTTCATCCTTTGTAAGTCTTTGATTTCAGTGACACCGCCTGGAAATAACCCGGTTTATTTTAATAGTATGTCTAGAAAGGTTTACTTTGTTGGACTGTATGACATTTCCTGACATCATTATGATGGTATCACCTGCCAGCCATAAACAGTCGAAATTACTCTATAGACCATAAGTCTCATCAGTTACATATTCTCCTTGTTAGAGGTCTTTGAGTTGTCTTTTGTCCAAACATTTGATGGAACTTTCATTTCTTTGCTATTGCTGGATGTCATAGATTCTGATGGTCATAACGATATATCTGTTTCTTGTGCTATCCTATCCTTCCCTTAGTTTAGTGCTGCCTATGATGTCGACTCAAGATCTCTCTTTTTTTGGTGGTGAAGAGATGATCAAAACCACAGGTAGATCTATATTATCTTGCCCTCCAATGTGCCAAATTGTGTTGTTGTGAGTCAGAATGATTAAAAATTTGGATTTCTTGTGAGTCACCATATAGTAAGAGATAGGGGAACACCAAATTTTGGTGTGTCACTAGAAATTGTGTGTGTCAGTGGTGTGATTTTACCTGCTTACTACCCTTAACAAAAACACTGGTAGAGAACCCTGGTAAAATGACTGGGGAACTCAGGTAGATATTACCTACTTACCTTCTTTAACAAAAACAATGTGACAGAGTACCATAACCCAGTCCCACTTACCAAGCTTAACACAAACACTGGTTAGCCTGGAAAGGAACCCTGGTAAAATGACAGGGAAACTTAGGTAGATTTTACCACTTACATACTGCTACCATTAAAAAAAACACTGGTACTGTGGTAGAGCACCCTGGTAAAATGACTTGGGTACTCAGGTAGATTTTACCTACTTACAGCCCAGCATTCGTAGGGAACTCTGAATGAAAGAGAACTTAAACAGATATTGTATACTTTAACCAACCAAAGAACGCTGTTAATGTATGTCAGCATCAAACATTTTGCATCTTTACAATTCTGGCCTATAATTTGGCGGATTCAGATTGCAGTAGTTGATGACAAAAGGAGAGCGTTAACTAAATTTGACAGAGTAATTAGTATATTAAACGTACAAGTCAGTGATTGCATTTTTAGAAGTGCAGGGTTTGATGTCGAATATATCAATGTTAGCGGTTCACCAAACCTCATAAGGCAACTGCTTAAAATACCATTACTGTGGTACATTTGACTAGATTTAGTGAATAATTCCATAAATGAAACAGTCAATAGACTGGTTTTTGATGCTAGGTAAATGTCACACAACCCTGTTTCTGTGATTAGAATATATAATTCCATGAATTCACTCGAAAGGCAGACTAATTATGATTGCAGTTCAGTGCACTTTGTACGCTGTATAATATTGTAATTGGTCGGCTGGTCGGTAATCATCGAATAGATGGAAAATGGCTACAGATTGGGATTCTTACATTATTGCGGGACAGGGGTTGCACTTGACTTTGAAACCAGTGTGTCCCAGAGACCCATCACTGCTCAAAATATGGGGTCCCTCAAAAAACATTAGGGGTTCCATTTTATTGACGCTCATCATAGAAAAACTGCATAAACCTTAATAATCAACTCACAAGCATATGTACAATATGTTATTAAACACCTTTTAGTTTCAATGCATCTGTTACTTGTACAATTGTCTACAGTGTTCTTTCACAAAGATTTTCATAGTTCGTTGTCTTTTTAAGTAAATCAATATGCCATGTATGGGCAGAAAACTTCATTGAACATAGACAGATATTAAGATCTTAGCAGGTCCAAGGGACTCACAGGTGAAACTTGAAGTGGGTCCCATTGAAATGTATTGCGTCCCAGACGTAGAATAACGTGTTAATGCTAACCCTGGTGAGTATATTTACCAGGTTTAATTGCAAAAGAACTTAATTGGTGTATGAAATAGTGGCAATTGGCAGAGTCAGAAAAATAGTCTTACCAATTTCTGACTATAAGGTTGAAATAGGTCTTTCCGAAATTTGCCATGGTGGCACTCTACTTCCTGTCTGTATGTACCTTGAGGGTATACATGTATATGGTATAGGTTACTTGAAGTTAATCATAGAACACTGCTGCTTTCCTTGATGTCTGAACAATATGAAAAACGTCCCTGACTTACACTTCTGAATCGATTCAGTTTGGTTTTGAATCGATCTGGTGGAGACAGGGCTCTCGTTAATAACACTTTTATATGCATGTTACAAATCAAAATACCACAGTGACTTCTTCAAATTTTTGTGAATGAATGTGTACAGCAATTTGTACAATGTAAATCCACACTACAGATGACAGTGGATGTAATTCAATAAATATAAAATTTAATATATAGGGGAGATTATATTACCGACATCTGCTGTGCTAATAAATTATGGATTAATTTTGAAAGAATGATGATCCATAGAAGAGTTATGATGGATGACTATTTATTCAGAAAAAATTCAAATGTCACAAATTCCGCTCGTAAAAATTACGGAAGCAGGTAATTTAAAATTAATGCATAGATGTTTTGTAACGTAATAATTTATTGTAACTGTTGGAGTAGAAATTACGATTATGAGATATTTTAGTATGAAGTACTACTGTGATGTGGGATTACTGTCAAATATACTGTTTGTGCTGTTCTGTGGTACACTGTTTGCTGATTGGTCCTGTAAGGTATGAATATGCATGAGATGAACAATTAATATTCATGATTTTATGTGAAGGAAAGAAGCTTTTTAAGTTTTATGATGTAAAGTTTCTCTTTGTTTACACTGGGTAGATTGGAAGAAGTAGTATTTATCCTTGGTAAAACTTAAAGTTTGACAAGTTTAAAGCTAACAACACAAGCATTGTAAAAACACAGTATTATCGTCTGCTTGATCTACTGGTGATATCTTTCTTCCTACTGAAAATGGATAGTTGTAATATTTGTGGTTAACCTAGGTTGTCATGTTTTGATGACTCACGTAGGTGGTAACGCAAATTTTTAAATGTACATTGGTGGTTCCTTATAACGTATAATTATTTATTATTCCCAACATGATAGTAGTAACAATGTACTTTTTATGAGAAACTTGAGTGGTATCATTGTACTTTTTATGACACACCTAGGTGATGATATACTTTTTGTGACATTCCTAGGTGGTAATATTGTACTTTTTATGACACTCCTAGGTGGTAATATTGCACTTTTATGACATTCCTAGGTGGTATCATTGTACTTCTTATGACACTCCTAGGTGGTAATATTGCACTTTTTATGACATTCCTAGGTGGTAATATTGCACTTTTATGACATTCCTAGGTGGTAATATTGCACTTTTTATGACAGTCCTAGGTGGTATCATTGTACTTTTATGACACTCCTAGGTGGTAATATTGCACTTTTATGACACTCCTAGGTGGTAATATTGCACTTTTATGACATTCCTAGGTGGTAATATTGCACTTTTTATGACGTTCCTAGGTGGTATCATTGTACTTTTTATGACACTCCAAGGTGGTAATATTGCACTTTAATGACAGTCCTAGGTGGTAATATTGTAATTTTTATGACAGTCCTAGGTGGTAATATCATACTTTTTATGACATTCCTAGGTGGTAATATTACACTTTTTATGACACTCCCAGGTGACCAAGGTGATAGAAGTACATTGCATATCTTTCAGGTAGTGTGAACTGTGTGATGTCAGCATCAGCTTGTTCCAATTCCCTACTAGAAAATGACCTTATGAAAGTCAAGTGTTAAAAGCCAGCTGTCAGGACTATTTACTATCTTGTATGACAGCTCTCTAATGAGGTTCATTGTTAAAACTGAGATAGAATGTCAAAGTTTGTACAGTGTGTATGAATGTTAAAAAGAGCTGTAAACCAGACTTAGATTGTACATGGAGATAGCCTCACATATGAAAGCCTAGAATCCAGGCTATCAAGGATTTTGAATTTTGCTTTATTTATTAAGCAAAAAGTTAAATCCCCGTCTGCATGGATTTCAGGCTACAGATGTAATAAATTACAGGAATGGGAATGAACAAGAATTATACCCTTCAAAAAAATGTGTCTTCAGACCTGATGGTCAATATTTTGGCTGTATGAATATTTATAAATTTCTGGCTTAATTTAGACCAATAAATTATCCATGCATATTATATAATTATTATTTTGAATGTTAAATTATTTAGTGATGAATTTCTACTCACAGAGTCAACCAATTTCTTGGAAGCAAGTCCAAAATTTTTAACATGTCTCGTGTACATTTGTAGTATATCTGTGACGATGTGATATGTCAGCGAAAATTTGGGATTTTCTTCCTAAATATGAACTCAGAGGCCACGAATATTCCTTCTCACATTAAAATTATTGTTTTAGATGAAGATTGTAAAAAAATTGATAGCTTTGCTAATTATGTTTTTTTCTTCTCTTTTCTCTTTCCATGTCCTGTTCTTTCCTGTTGCCATGGTATCGTGTATTTTGATCTTTTCAAATATAACAGGTTAGTATACTTAAATCTTTGCTGTAATCTTTCGACCAGAGAAACAGGGTTACGGTAAAATAAAAACAGACTCCTACATGTAGTGTTTTGTATAAAAGATAAGAAAGACGGAGATTGGAAATCTAGAAAAATTAGAACAATTTTCTATTTATTTTAGAATATGGTAACATATAGGAAATATGGTGAAATGGACACAAATTCTTTAAACTTTTTGTGTCTTTTCTAAAACTTTAAGATCAGTGAAACAGACACAGGAAATCTTCCGAAATTAACATACTGTAATCCCTAGACCGTAGAACTTCAGGGTCTTTTGGTAACACTTTAGAACACAGTAGCATAGGGTAAATATGTTTGAAATTACAAATGGAACATAAATTATTAGTATAGTATAGTATAGTATAGTCTTTCTTTATTCCAATAACGGAACATACCTTCGTTTATCCCCGGAGGAGGGTTACATAAATACATAAGAACGAATAATGATATAGCAATGTCAATTATTAAAACATTCAGTGTCTTTGCAAAGAGTGTCAATTCCTTTCTCTACCAGGGGATATTTGTTTGTACACACAAAAAAGTACAAGTTGAGCAAAATAGAATTTTAGACCAGACAATCAGAGATCAAGAAATGTAGTGAAATTAACACCAATTCCTAAACTTTCAATGTCATTGGTTAGATTTTAGAACTTTGCAACAGTGGGGAATTTTTAGAAATACAGTGAAATTAACACAAATTTGTAAACTTTCAGTGTCTGTTCTTAAGATTTTAGAACTTTGCAACAGTGGGGAATTTCTAAAATACAGTGAAATTAACACAAATTCCTAAACTTTCAGTGTCATTGGTTAGGTTTTAGAACTTTGCAAAAGTGGGGAATTTCTAAAATACAGTGAAATTAACATAAATTCCTACACATCTTTGTCAAAATTTTAGGACCTGGTAACAAAGCAGTGAAATCTTACTGATATTAACACAAATTCCCCATTGAGAACCTTGGTGGAAAACCTTGGTAATTCAAGTAGATATTACCTACTTACTGCCCCTTAACAAAAACACTGATTTGCAATAAGGAGGACACATGATATTGACAACCTTGACATTGGTGTAGTGTCGTATAGCAATGTCAAGGTGTGTTCACAATGTGTTTCCATTGTAGAATGACAAATGTCAGGTTGTATGAGTGGAACTTTGTTAACTGGAAATTGGCTAATTGACAGGACAAGAATTGAGTACAGAGATATGTCATGAAGTGATTAATAATTGTGTTGTCAGTCCTGGCCACCGTACAAATAATCCATTCCTTTAACTTTCTTCAGGTCAAGTTCTTGTAAAAAATAATGGCTGTGGCAGGATTAGGGTTTAAGTGGCTCAAGCTTGGACTTGTCAAATGTTTTTACTGGCTGGAAATATTTATATAGAACTTCATTTAAACTATTCTAGTAAATGTACATTCTATAGTGTTACTTTTGATGCTTGCCTTAGATGAGTTGTTTTCTGGAATTGCTTGATGGCAAAGTTTGGGTTTCTGTGACAGTTTAGCATATTTATGCAAAATATGTCATTGAACTTAATACTTGTACCTATCATGCCTGAACATGTGCAGGTTAAGTCCCTTGGCTATGGCGGGATTAGGGATACCATATACATATCCGGGTTGTTGGTGGCCGAGTGGTTAAACCACTTGCTTCTTACCACTGTAGTTGGGGTTCGAAACCCCATTCAGGGTTCGATTAAATTTACCACGTTGTAAGTAAGAAGTGTGTCTTTCAGTTTGACTCTACTGTACAACGCAGGTTTTCCCCGGGTATTCCAGTTTCCTCCTGCACTAACACTGAACCAAAGGAGCCTATAAATGGGACTAGCTCCCGTTGGTTATCCGATAAATGAAATAAAAAAAAAAAAAAAAAATATCACAAATCCTTGTACCATGTTTTAGTTCTACCAATTGTAAACGATAGTCAAAAATATGCTTTGAACTGCAAGCAGAATACTACAGACACCGCTTATTAATATGAAACAAAAATCTGTCCTTCCCGAAAAACAAAAACAAAAACAGAACATCCTATACCCCTTTAATTCATAGTGTGGAATCTGAAATTTAAAATGTAAATCTTAATTGACAAATTGCCAAACTCTGATAAAATACTGCAACTTATATTTATTTGAACTCCGAAAACCTAGTTGTCTATCGGTCAAATACACATATACATGTAATGAATGTTTGATGTAAGGTTAATGCAGCAAATAGTCAAAATATTATTTATGGATGTTTGTTCATCGAAAGTAATTATTCCTCACTTGAGATAAACCAGACCCCAAAGGAAATAAACACACAGAACAGTTCAATTTATGTTAATTTTTTATGACATATTTCATACTTCATATTATCTAGATGATAAGTAAATAAAAAATTAGTCCTATATCAGCTAATTCGACCCTGGGGCAATTTCAAGTGTGTTAGGGAATTGCAAAGCACTGTGGGTATTCATGGCGGCCATTTTGATTTCCCTTGACTGCTGCTGCACCAGATTTGCTACATATTTAGACAGCAGCTGCCAGAAATTAATTTTCTCCGATAAAAAGGTCTGAAGGTTTTTGTTCCTTTGAAATGGGAAACCTTGAAATATAGGAGAGTGCGCAAAGGTCAGTCGGAATGGAAAAATTGCATGTATGAAGGAAATTAGGGGAAAAAAATGGCGGAAATATTTAACCATTAATCTCTACAGTGAAAATTGTGTGTTATAGTTTGTACAGTTAATTCAGATTGTTGGTGATAATTGGAATTCCTCTTGTCCGAGGTATACTAGTGATGACATCATTGTGTCAGCTGGTCTTGATTTGGGAAAACCTTTGACCTTTGAAGACCAGAAGGAATGATTTACGTTGCCAGACTGAATTTCTTATCACATATGGACCTTGTCGTTTACAGAGATGACAAACTATATCAAACTAATGTTTTAGTTTAAAAAGAAAGAGAAATGAAAAAGTCGCAGGATTGAAACTCTGTTTTCTGTCTTCCTCATCAGATTCTTTCGTGTCAAGTTCTAGAACCCAGATATACTGTTAAAATCTCTCAAATTTGTAAACTTTCCACACTATATTACCCGTACATTTGGTTGGACGTGATGGACTTTCACTGTATCTGAGTGGGTTAAGCTTTAGTTACATGAAATTGTAGTATAATTTTAGGCGAGAATACAACCATTGGCTGAAATTGACCTTGTCTTGAAACTAGCGGTACATGTGTGGGCTCGTTTTCTACGATCTCTCTTTCCACCGTATAGTCAAATGGCTTTCTCTAGCACAACATTCCATTTTTACCACCGCCAGCAGTAGTTTAATGCTATTGGTACGTTGATATAAATGTGATGATGTCATCGCATTCTCAAGTGACTCGCTTTAAAGACTTAAGGTTGAGTTTGTCATAAACTGAACGAAATAACCAATGAGCCGTTTTTCGTCTGGAGGCAGATCTCACAAGATCCCGTATGAGCTATTTCATCCTCAGTAACCAGGTGAGGTGGTCAAGCTGAAAGTGTCAAACACTTAGCAACACTATTGTTCTCAATGTCATCGCATATGGCCACAGCAAAAGCTTGACCGCAATCACGTTTGACAACCGTTGTTGCTAGGCATATTTGCATATCTCGTGATATCTGTAACAAGATGTAAAATCCCTTATTACAACCATCTTTTAGTGTGTGATGGATTACTACTGACATGTGCTGTTCACCCTTTCCCCAGCAGGATATTTAGCTAGATTTTCAGCGGAATTTGTCCGTTTTGACTATCTGTGGAAAGAGAGATTGTAGAAAACAAGCCCACATGTATAAGTTACTATAGACTGAAATGGACCAAGTGATAGGTCTCGGCTATATCAAAGCTTGGGAAAACATACACGGCTATGTGATTTCAGTTGATGGTGTGATTGCACTTAGCTGAGGCCATGACTTGTGATAACGTTGCTATCACATCCATCACATACTACTAAGTCTAGCTTTTGTTAAAGTAGAAAAATTAATTTAGCACAGCACCTGGTTTATGTTCCAGGTCAGCCGACAGCCATCAAATGTTAGCAGTAATAGTTCTTTGGCTCCTATGTGATATGTAATATTTATGGTATGAAAGTACACACAATGTTTAATTTCACGGTCAGATTTCCCAGAGTGCAATGTGATGGAAATCCTGTACAGGCCTTTGAATATATCTGTATATGTAGTTGAGTGTTAATTGTGAACATGTACAATGTATCATATGTGCCACCTTCCTCAACGCACAACACATGGGTGTACACATATACACATGCATGTGCACAAGTGCACACACACTCTTACAAGGTTACACACACTCATGCACATATGCATGCATGCATAAATATAAATGTACATGTGCACAACTGCTTGTAAATACACACACATGTATACATGCATACACACTTGTGCAGACACACACACACACACACACATACACACACATACATACATACATACATACATACATACATACATACATACATACATACAATGTATACATACATACATACATACATACATACACACATACATACATACATACATACATACATACATACATAAATACATACATACATACATACATACATACATACATACATACATACATACACACATACACACATACACACATACATACATACAGACATACATACATACAATACAATACAATACATACATACATAGTACATACATACATACATACATACATACATACATACATACATACATACATACATACATACATACATACATACATACATGTTTAGTATACATGTGCACATACACTAACTCCTATGTATGTACATATATAGTTATGGTATTGTGAGAACATTTGCATAACAATGTTATATTGTTGCGCTGATATGAATCTGTATTGTGTGACACCCCGATGAATTATAGGGTGGAACCAACGGCTCTCTAAAGGTCCGGGAAGAAATCTGTGTGATAGTCTAGAAATGCATGTTACCTGGGTGCAGAGGGGAAGGGAGCTACATTATATAGGGGGTGGGGGTAAAAAGAAACTGGTATGTTTTCCTAAGAACTATAATCCATCATGTAACATTCATAAGTCATAACATAAAATAACTATATTGCCCTTAATATCATAACCCAATGTACCGTGCATATCCATCTGTCAATGAAATAATAGGGTTCCAATATTTTGAAATGTTTGGCATAATTGTAATATGCTAGAATGATTACAATATACACAGTAATGTAAAACTAGATGATGTTTACAGATATACAGATATAAGTTTACATTGTTAATCTGACCTCAGTCTCTCCAAATATTTTCCAATTTGAATCATGGATCTAGTTATGAATGAAATCATATACTAGGAATGTCTGGGTTGATTTAGAATGATATTGCACCCCACAATGTTGAATATGTAAATGTTGTTGACAGATATCACTGTTTTGGGTCTGGTTAATTTCGAGATCGCACCCTATGTAGAACTGCGAGAAATTTAGAACTTGTTGTTGACACATTTCTCTGTTTTTAAGTCTGGTTTCGGAACTGTCCGGAAATATAAAACTTCTCATCTCACTTTGTTTGTATATTTTGATCTGCGGACTCGTTTATTTTGATGATTGCGCCCCCAAGATTAAAGGTCAACGTCGGATAAGCATTGAAATCTAGGTGTGATAAACATTTGTTTGGCAGACTGATAGAAAAAAAGTTTGGACACAACAAAAGAATGATCCTGCGTAATCGTTATTAAGATAACACTAATATGATGACCAGGGATTCAAACATGGGCCTTTAATCGAATTGCCCAAATTTAAAAGCGCAGAACTTGGTCTCACCATATTGACATATTTCCATGTTATGGATACAGTGTTCATTGCCATGGTCAAATTCATGATTTCTGGTATTTTATCTGTGGAGTCATTGGGATTACATAGGATTATTCCTTTGTCTGTCTTTTTTCTAAAGTTCTGTATTTTCACACCCCAATTTTTAATTCTAATACGACATTGGTTATTTTAAGATGGTTATCCTGATGTTTTTAAAATGGGTCAAGTGATTTTGAGCGTTGAAATTCTGCCAGAGTTTATAAATTTAGTGCACATACTGGCACTTGAAGGACTTGAAGTGCGGTGAAGTGACAGCTGTCCAGATTACAAAGATGGTTTGATTACACAGCTGTTAAACCAGTGTGTCAGGGTTAAGGCTAGATGAAATCTGTGTATGTGCAGACTCTTCTGTTTCCGTCAGACGTATAGGAATGTCGACACTTATCTCAAAATCTTTGCTGTTGCGGTTTGATTAAAGGAAAGTTCCAGTTAGGGCTTCTTTCTGTCTTCAGTACAGTTGTATTGATTACTGCTATCAACTTGTGATTTTGGGTGAGCACCTCCATAACGTATAAAATCTTGTAAAGGAGCCTCACTGCATTTCAAATGTGTTCAGCTGTTTTGGGGGATTTGTGTGGATTTATGGAAAAACTTCTGGTGATGACCTCACATCTCTTTGACGTAACTGTCTTAGTATTTGTGAAGATGAGGGTATATATATGTGATATCGCCACATGATATGGTGTATCAAGACTGAGTTGTACCACTTACAACACAGACGTCAAAGTGAACCTTTTGTAGGAGAGGTGACATTTTGGATCATTAATCATACATGTGTATTAACTTGTACCCCTTTCAGATTGTATGATGGTTTGTAACATATTTGCCATATTCATTATTTTTGCCACATATGCATTACCATATATGATAGATTTCAGGTACCCAGGTGGATTTTTGTTTGTATGCAAATATCCATTACAATCCTCCAATCAAAATTTGCATACGCTAGTTTGTACAACAGGTGTAATTCTGCAATTCTGTGTTTTGTGATGCTTCAAATGCAGGGTAGATGGTATTAGTTGAAGAACTGTGTATCAGTGCCAAATCATGTTATATAGAAATATTTTAGGGTAAATATTGTAGTGGAGGGGAAGGAGATTTAAGGGTAGAGCTCAGCTGTTATTCAGACTTCCAGACATAGAGGCAGCCATTCTAGATTGCATGCAGTAGGGATGCTATCAGGAGCAAATAGCATTCTGTGAAATTGTGTTGTAGGCGAAATACTGCACATGTTGTAGAATAGAGTTGTCTTCTTATCCAGAAGTAGTGGGTTGTTACTTTGATTGGAATCATTGCCAGTAGACATAAAACTAACCAGAAACAAGGAAGAGATAAACCGCAGGTAAATAGCTGGTTGATGAAGTGGAAGGAGTGGTAGATAGATAGCTGTCATGTAGATACATACATCTAATACATCATCTGATGAAGTACTTACATCGTTCTCTCTTGAATATTGCGTTCTCTCTTGAATATTGTTACAAGGGGGCTGAGAGACCAATAACATGTATGTACATATACTTACCAGCTAGAATCCAGGAAGAGAGAAACGTGGGTTTTGTGGCCGTTTTGATATTATTTTTGCATAAATTATCACAAGTGACTTGGACTATGACTTTCAGAATACATACACTGTATAAGACATTATTGAAAATTACAAGAAGACTTACTGTCCCCGTTACTTTGTTCAGGGTAAACATTGTACTGTGTCAAATAGTTATAATGACATGTCTACCTGCAGTGCTAGAATGGTGTTGAATGTTCATTATAGTTACAATTGGAAATTTCTACAAGAGTCAAAACATTTTTAGAAAGTGGATCTGAAAATCTCTTCCAAGACGTGTGATGACAGCCAATTGGAGTAAACCCCTGACAATGTGGATGGAACCGCCTTGAAAATTTAGGATTCTGTATCAAAATTTTTTATTTTTGAATAGAAATTTTCAATTGTTGTAAGTAGTGTCTAGCTGTAGTTAGTATATTGCAGCAGACTTTAGGAATATGGCGAATTAGGCATATAGGGAATATTTACATATTACTGTATATAATTTGTGTGTGTGTGTGTGTGTGTGTGTGTGTGTGTGTGTGTGTGCGTGCGTGCGTGCGTGCGTGCGTGCGTGCGTGCGTGCGTGCGTGCGTGCGTGCGTGCGTGCGTGCGTGCGTGTGTGTTATTTTCATCATTGTCAATTGTGGTTGAGGGGACAGAAATGTAGCTAACTTGTAACAGAGTATTTGTGAAATGTACATGATTAATTATGATAACATCTTGAAAGTAAGAACTGACCATTAATTAGCAAAATAATTGTTGTGTCTAGACTTAGAACAATTATGTACACTAAATGATTAATTAGTTGATATAGAAATGGTAACAAAATGGCCGACAATGAAATATTACAAATTCCAGAAATCTAATTTTTTTGTATCGCGTTACTTCATAAATTGAAGGAAATATTAGATTATTTGAAGTATGCAAATTTATTTGAGAAGAATTTCACAACATATTTGAGTAAGTATGATGTATATTAATGAAATCTTTCAAATGTTAATGTCAAGTGAATGTCCCCTTAAATCGACTGGGCCTCATGGAGAGAAATGGCATTGATGTACCGAAATGGATTCTGCTGACCCCGCTTATTTCTGTAGTTAAAATACTTATGCATTCATTCATGAAGTTTCCACTGACCTCTGACCTTTGACCTTCCTGTCATTAAAGTGTGTCATGGGATTCATACTTGTACATTATTCATATGTGGTACTTGTATTAAAACGAAAATTTTAGCACGCAATCTCATCTGCAAGATAAAATTAAGTTATTTCAATTTCCATGGACACTTGTTTTTGCGGTTTGTTCTGGAAATGAAGAAGAAAAGTATTAATTAAATACTGCAAATTTTGGAACAAAAATTTATGAAGCAATTGTCTTGGATATTTATATGTTCCGCTGTGAAGTAATAACTTTTGTAATAATGGGAAATGAACTCTTCAAAAAACTCGTAGGGACAGAAAAAGTAAAATTTGAAAGGTTTAAAAAATTCATTTTAAGATATAATCCTGATGTATAATTTACAAGAGTGACCACGGGTAGAATTAAAAACCTGTGACAGAAGTTAAAAATACAGGAAAGTTGGAGTGAGCTTGGCATATCACTTACTGGGACATGACCTATCTTACACATAATCAGATAACTTCAACTTCAAAATAAACAATTCTAGAGGTGCCATGTACAGTTGGGATGTAGATGCAGATAAGCACATCTCGATTATCAGGAGGAAAGTAAACAGTTGAAACTATAGAAAATCATCAAGTCTATATGTGTAATCATTTCTGCAATAGCTGTTTCTACTGTGTAAAAGAACAACATATTGTCTCATGAGTGAAATACCAAGATGATGTATACATGTGTATTGCACTGTTGTAATTATAGTTTCTGGTAGTATTTACAAGGGGAAACTCCTCACCATCAAAGGGTGTAGGGAGAAGGGGTGCAAGGGTGGGAGGGGTAAAATAGAGGGGATATGGGTGAGAACACTGGTTTGTCGCAAATTTAAACTGATATACAATGAGGCGTGTGAGTGCTGAGTTGTATTTCCTGCTAATACTAATACCACAACTCCTTCGAATCTGTGGTGATGACTTGAGATTCTTTATACAACTGAATAAATCCATATATCTTATTTACACATATACACCCACATTCACACTCAAATCATGTTACACTGATCAGTTGTCAGGGGCAACGTGGTATTACAGTGTATATATATCCAATTCATGTAAAACATTGAAAAATGTCATAAATGACTTTAAGGAGGAAGGCACGTGGTTTTACACCAGTCCTACTTTTTGACGGCGGTTCTAAAACTTGATTGTAATTCAAGCAGTTTTTGTACTTAAGTTTTTACAGCATTCTCTCTCGACTGGGGTCCTAAACTGAAGGAAATTCAGTACTTTAGGATTGCAAAAGACTGAAGGAAGAACACTTGGGGATAAAGAAATGTCTGGAGAAATACTTGAGTTGTGTCTTGTTGATATGATGAGATGTCATAATTATTTAGTTCTGGATGAGACAGACAGGATGGAATTCATTGCTACACAGCGTGTGGACAACCGGCATAGAGTCATTGACTTGGGTGAAGTCCTCAGAGTTTATGTTTGCCAGGAGACATAGCATTCTAGTTACTCTTACTTGTAGATCCTGACTGTTATCTAGTTGGATGGTGTGAGATGAACACGCCAGATAGTAAAGCCGCGTGGGAGTAAAAAAAAAACGTGCTGAACACAAGTTCATAATAGTTTTTGTCTGCCGAGGAATTCTTCGAAAATAGCCAAGAAACCAATATAGCATGGATATTAACTTTAAATTGTTTTCATTTTTCATGCCCATTTGATTTTAAATTGGTTTAATAATGTACAGAATAAAAATGTAAAGCCGTATGCTTCAGTAAAAAGAGTTCAAAAACGAGATGAATCGTTACTTTGTTTTGTACCTCATGTTTATTTTGATGCTAAAACTGTAAGAAATCAAACAAGACATTTTTCAATATATGTGAATTGTAACATTATTTCTTCCTTTAGTTATTTTCAAATGTTGATTTAAAAAAGTGGTATTGTTTGGTCAGTAATTATGTATTGAATTTGAAGTCAAGGAAGAGAAAAAAGGGAATCTTGTCGAGTCATCACTTTAGTTCAAGAACACTAAAGTTAAAAGCTTCATGATAGGACAAATTCTTGGCACATTTGCACAACATCTTCTGGCTATTTACACTGATTAAAGTGTTAATTTGGTATGTTGTTTCAAATTTTCAATGTCATTGCAATAAAATTGTAATGTGGTTGGCCTTCAAACTTGCCATATATGAGAGTTAGCAAGGACTTCCTTGTCACAGTGTACATGGTGTTGATGTAGATGTGTTACTTAGCCTGGGGGGGACTACTAATGGAACTTACGTGAGTGGGATACACTGAGTGTGAAAGTCTGTATGCTAAGTAGGTTAACCCCTGTAAGCACATTGAAAGAAGTGTGTAGGAGCAGATCATTTTGTAAGAGAAGCAGTAGGCTGTGATGTGTGTGATGTGTGTGTGTGTGTGTGTGTGTGTGTGTGTGTGTGTGTGTGTGTGTGTGTGTGTGTGTGTGTGTGTGTGTGTTGTGATTTTGTCTGCGTGTGTGCATATATGTGTACATTTGTCAAGCTACGTGTCTCTGCTTGTGTGTGTGTGTGTGTCTGTCTGTCTGTCTGTCTGTGTCTGTCTGTCTCTGTCTGTCTGTCTGTCTGTCTCCCTGGTTCGGTCTGTCTCCCTGTCTGTCTCCCTGTCTGTCTGCCTGCCTGCCTGTCTGTCTGTCTGTCTGTCTGTCTGTCTGTCTGTCTGTGTCTGTCTGTCTGTCTGTCTGTCTGTCTGTCTGTCTGTCTGTCTGTCTGTCTCTGTATGTTTGTCCATCTGTCTGTGTCTAGTTGTCTATTTTCTAAAATTGTATACACCATGGTATAATTACTTGCCTCAAAGAAATCAATGTCCATACTTGACAAATGAAACAAAACCGTCTGCATAGAAATTAACATAATGAAAACATACATATGAAATATTTAAATAAATACTAAAAAGATTAAGATGTGAATATTTATAATTTATGTGTCTCAGATTGATAAATTCTAAGTTTCACTTTCTTGTTTACCCAAGGAGACATGTATGCAAAGAGTTCAATGTATACGTTAACATAGGTATGTAGTGAGATGGCCTACATACAGCGTGCAGCAGTTCTAGACATTGTAATGCACGGCCTTCATCCATACATTGGAAAATTCCATATATTCAAAAGACATCAGTCTGTCAGAATGGAATTTCACGAAGCGGTCTTTTCATAGACGTATCGATTCTAGTAATTTGTTAGTCTGATTCATGGCTTTTATAAAAAGGGTTTCACTATTTCTAAAGGTAATGTCGGATAATTGTGAATTTTTTTTTGTAATATTTGAATGATTTCAGGAAAATTAAAAATGTCCTCAAGAAGCTGAGATAATGTATGTTGGAAAGAGGTCATGTAGGGGTGATGGACTTTTTCTCGTTTTGTAGTTTTTGTAGTCAAAATTATGTAATTTTTTGAAGATTTTTGTAAATACATGGAGATAAAATATACATGATGTAAAGCTAACGAATTGTTTGAAGTTATAGAGGTTGCAAAAGATCAAGGTTATTTTACTATTTTCAGAATTTCTGTCAAATTCAGTCAAAATTATGTAATTTTTTGGAAAATGTACAAAATATGTGCAGAAAACGATAAAGGTAGTGAAATGTAAGGAATTTTAGAGGTTGTGAAAGGTCAAGACCGTCTGATATTTATAGAATTTCTTTCTGTGGAATGCATTCAAAATTATACCGATCTTGAAATTTTTTTGGGGAAAAACGACTGATGTCTTCTGATGGATGTGATCTATCTGGATTGCCAGAGGTCACCAAAGTTCAAGGTCATTCCGTGACAGTTGTCATTCCGGAAGGCAAGGAAAAGGGATGTTCCTATTAATTAGATAGTTACGTGGGTGATTTCATATCCGCCAGACTTCTGTTCTTTAATTTAAATTTGATGAGTGGGGAAATGACTTATTAGTTTCAGGAAGTTCATTGACAGGAAATCTTTACAGCTTGTTTCATTCTTTCAAACATTATTCACCAATTAAATGTTAATGAGATTCTAATTTGGGTTGAATATTTAATGATCTGAGTGTGTGTAGGCCGAGCCAGTCAGCAATATCACACAAGTTCTAAATTCTAAGAAATACTGCAAATGTCGGTGGTATGCTCGGAATTTATTCCGCTGGAGGAAAGATCTGTGCCTGATAATTTCCTTTGTAGAAATGAGGACAAGTGTATCCGAGGTCTGGTAGCTACATGTATATATTGATATCAATGATTAAAAAAGTCATATTACGGAGAAAATTTTATATTTGTACAGATGACCATGATTTTATGGTGAGAAATAAAGAGTGATAAAAAAACGATAAAAAGTACATTAGTTGTAAATGCTGATGTCAATTGACATCCAAGGTCAAGGTGTACATTAGATTTGAAAGTCAAGGTGATTACATTACTGAAAGTGATTCTCAATGATGTTGATAATGTTGTTGAAAGTCAAGGTGAATGCTGTAGAGGAAAGTGATATCTGTTGGTGGTGTAGTACAGTAGAATTGAAAGTAAAGGTGAATGCAGTACAGCAGGAGCTGGGGGGGGGGGGGGTTGACTGTTGGCAGTTGTAGTACAGTAGAATCGAGAATCAAGGCAATCACTGTACAGAAAGTGATAATTGTTGATATTATAGTACAGTAGAATTGAGAATCAGGGCAAATACCGTATAGAAAGTGATAACCGGTGATATTTTAGTACAGTAGAATTGAGAGTCAAGGAAAACACCATACAGAAATGTGATAACTGTTGATAATGTAGTGAGTGATGGCAGGCCAGGGTCAGTAGGATAGTATGGACACACACAGACATAGATCAAACTCTGATTTGTAAACAGATAGGGTTAAATACATGTACTGATAGACATTATACTTTCATAACATAAAAATGGCTGATTCTTTCCATATATTCAAGTCTCATAGCTATTATTACTTGCTACTTATATCGTATGCATTTATTCTCAATAATGCTAGATGTTTCCATTTGGGAAGGAAAGTTATTTTTCCGAGACATTTCATCCTGAGAGATATAGAAATCGGATTAATCGTATATGCAGGACTTAAAATTATGTAAAATTTGCAAGATTAGTGTTGAAACTTTCCTTTCCATCTTATGAAATATGTGAATTTTTTTAATATTATTATTATAAAGTATCTTTATTCAGGGTAAAAGTTATAAGCGTTACAAACAACGCATAACATTGAAGGGTCGGCTTCTTTCCATTGAGGCCCTCAAATCGACAATCACGCAAAAGTCCACTTACAAATTCTAAAATACATTAGGACATAAAATACACGCATTTTGACGTTATACCTCCAGATGAGTAAAGTAACTGCTAGGCAGAAAAATTGTTTCTGTAATAATAAAATTCTGTTAATACTTGTATAGCAAAACACTCTGTGAGCGACGTTCTCAGCCCAAAACTATATAAAACAACATTGCATGAAATCGTAGACCCGAGAGTGAAATCCAAGCGATTGCCATTATTATATTTCTCAAGAATGTTGTTTTCATGTTGTTATTTCGATACACTATATTATGGATAGGATCTATGGATCAGTTCAGTTTAACCCACTAAAACTAAATCATTGTAGTTGTACCATATCAGCAACATACCACAATTTGACCTCAGATGACCCCATTCAAACAGGCAGCCATATTGTTTAAACTGACACTGATTTATATTGGCCTTGCAGAAAGTGAACATTTTAATGTTATTCCCCAATATTTTTCTTCGTTCAGCCAAGGTCGTCTAGCGACTCATAGTGACAACTCTTAGGTCAAAAGTATTTTCTGGCTGAATGAAGAAAGATATTGGAGAATAACTTAATTATATTGGCACCAGTAATAGTTTTAAAAAAACGGGGAAAGTAATGACAATTTTGAGTGTTTTGGCATTTCAAACACAGCAGAACCAACCAGAGTATATATTCCATGTTTTTCGTAGAACCAGGCTTGTGTATGGTATAATACATAGTATTGACGGTTATGTTATAATTAATACATTTTTTTGAAACATGTACATCATCATACATTGTTGTTTTCAAATCTACTTTCTTGACAATTTTGACATTTGTTCTTGTATTAGTATTTTTATAAAAATCTATCGGACCGTAGATAGGAAAAGTAATTTGTATATTACTGACAGTTTATTTCACGTGGTATTGTATATTACAACTTTCAAAAAAAAGCGTCTGCCTACATGTACTTCAGTGTACACAGTCACACTGTTCGATGACAAAATCAGTGTCAGTTTCATACTACCCCCCCTCCCACCACCACCACCACCACCACCACCACCACCACCACCACCACTCTCAAGCCTCTACAGCAATCTATGAGGTGCAGAGGTCATAACACGCATATATACGTACATGTACGTGTATGCACACTCAAAAACATACAATAAACTTAAAGAGTCAACAACACAGATTTGGATACACACGTAGACTGACACACACACACATGGACACACACACATACACATACACACACACACACACACACACTCATAGGATTCTCAAATGTTGTGGCAAGCTTCTGTCAGTCTGTTAACAGAACATCATCATAATATATATCTCATAGACACACATATCCCCTCCTCTACTCTATGTAGTATATTAATTGATTTCTAAAATTGTCAAAACTTAGATGTGCTGGTGATAGCATGTTAGCCACAGGGTGAAATAGTAACATACCAATGTGTACAAAGATAACTAATGTACGGCCATTAGTCTTTTACTCACACACAGAGATAACTGAACGGCTACTTCCAAAGGCCATCAGTGTACTTAACATACCAGGGAATACTGTGTTGTCAAACACATTATACTAAAAGTTATACATCCTATAATATGATTTGATTGTAATTTTAGCCCCCAATAGGCAGAACTGGGAGGAGGCTATTGGAATAGGTTCCGTCCGTCTGTGTGTGCCAAATTTGTGTGTGTGTGTGTGTGCGTGTGTACATATGTATATGTGTTCGTTTGTGTGTCCATGCCCTAAGGTATTGCACAAACTTTTTCTTTTTTTTAAAGTTGATATGATTAAAGAGAAAATGTAAACTATCTATCCAAATATCATTTGTTGATTGTTACTACAATAATGTCAAACAATTATTATTGTGTTTGAGTGATTATAAATTCATGCAATCTCCTGCTCATGTTAAACTTTAAAGTCGGGTGGAAGACACTTTGTCTGGATATTTCTGTGACGATGTAAAAATGTTTGAAATTTTAAGTGTTTGTAGAAATGAATTCAGTGATTGTGGTAAATTGGTCTAGAAAACGCATTGAAAGATAGCATGGGCATCACCAGGAGTAGAAATATTTACACAAAGTTTAGCTGACAGAGTGACAGAGGTCATTGTCTCAATGACCAAGATAAGAATTGCGCCATGATTCAGTCAGGCAGTGTCTGCTAGACAGTTATTTCACAATACGGGCTCATAGACCAAAAATACCCTATGGAAGCAGTTGAAGATCAGGAAGGGAGAATCCAAGTTCTGATTTCTGTTGTGATATCATTGTAGATTGAAACGACTTTCAAGAGGGCTTGTCACCTTTTTTCAGGTAGCAGGGTCCCCAAATTAGCAGTAGTCCAGGGCATAGTACTAAACATTGTATATAGACTACCAAATTAGCAGTAGTCCAGGGCACATAGACTACTAAACATTATATCTGGACTACCAAATTAGCAGTAGTCCTGGACACAGACTACTAAACATTGTATCTAGACTATCAAATTAGCAGTAGTCCAAGAGACAAGACTAGTACACATCATATCTAGACTACCAAATTTATGAGCTGGTAGTTTGTTAGGCCATTGAAAATCAATAGAAAATTGTGGCTGAAAAAGTTCACTAGGCTAAATCTGACTATCAAACTTAGAAGATAAATTTGAGCCCTGTAGAATACTTAACAAAGTGTACACAGTTTTAGTAGTATTTGTGATAGACAAGTAAATATCATTTTATCAGTAGAGATTTACTGTTATCTCAAGGCTGGCCTCACCTAGTGTAGTCCTGTTAAATAGTTGGTTTGAAAGAGACAGTTAAATTCATAGTATCAGAGCAAGCCACTTGTGGTGTGTTTTTAAAGCTACCACTAGTACCAGTAAAAGTTTATAGTTAGACTTCTGTTAGGCATGGTGCCTGGGTTTTTATGGATCCGGCCAGTACTGGGCTGTGATTGTAGCTGGGTAGATATTGTGTGTGCATGGTGGTGAATACGTAGATGTACATGCTGTGGTGCACCATATGGTGAACTACATGAATCACAACACTTCACTTAATAGATGCAGTGTTCTCCCCACTGTAGAGAAAACATGGTAGTGACTGACCGTCCTTGCCATTGTACTCGAGAGCCTTTCCGTGGCTTTCAATGAAGAGAAAAATACAAAGGTACAGGCAGCTCTAGACTACTACCACCAGGCCACCATGCTTGACAGGTTCCTAATAAAAAAAATGAAATAAGAAAAAAAAAATGAAAACGGAAGTATGTCAATCAATCAGTAGTATAACAAGAAGAATTAGCAACATTGGAGTGACCTTTGACCCTGCCATGACCTCCTGTCTGTACCTTAACACAGTTTTGTGTGCCTGATTGGTTTAAATAATATGTTTTGATTTAACCAATTGTTTGCAAATCACACAGGTCAAGTACCCCACTAACATAGTAACAATGGAGGAATTAAAATAGTGTGAAAATGGGGTACCTTTAATGGCCCTTGTACTTAAATAATATATATATGTGAATAGGGTTGCAGATGGATTCTTTACAGTATCAAGGGGATGCTTTTTTTTCTATAACAAAATAAATCGGAGCAAAGTAAATAAAATAAAATAAAAACAAAGAAAAACAAGAAACAATGCAAAAACCATTATCATTTCCAGATTCAAACAACTTTGATAGAATTGGACATGATACTTTTCGTGAAAATGCCTGAAACCCCCACCCCCAAAAAACAACAAAACAAAAACAAAAACAAAACAAAACAAAATAACACAAAACAACAAAAAAGACCCCCCCCCAAAAAAAAAACAAAAAAAAACAACAACAACAAAAAACAACAAAAAACAAAACACAAACAAACAAACAAAAACCAACAACATAAAATCCAAAAAAGACAATTGTCATTTTCAAACAACTTTGGTAGAATTTGAAATAATTATCAAAACACTTTTCCTTCTAACTATAGAAACATTTCTCCATATCTGAAGAAAATGGAGAGGACAGAGAAATGATAAATTCTTATTAGATTTAGAATTATGACATAATCTACAGATTAGTTACAATCCTGGATATGATGTCGTGATGGATTTTATCCGTCATCACATCGTACGAGTAATATGTTCCAGTAGACTAAACACATGTAACTATACTATAAATAGTGTTAGATTGATATAATTCTTGTATACTAGTATTAACCTGTACAACTGTATATGTATGTACTTAGTGTAGAATTAGTACAGGATTTCATATTTTACAGGCTGTAGGTAGAAATTCGATGAAAATCTTACAAATCATATAGTTTTATTCATTCTAAACCTTGAAGTGTATATCATATGTACTTATTTGTACGATGTTCAGGTTTTTGAGTGAAACCTCCTGATACAAGTACCAATTTATGGTACTAGGAGCGATCCCCCTGACAGGTCACATCTAACGCTAACACCAACTTATTAACTATTTACTTTGCAGTGAATATCTGACTTATAAACATTCGGAAGTGAAAATTAAAATTTAATAAGGATGTATTTCTTTGTGTACAACTCATTTATGATTGAGGTCCCTGATAGAACTACCTATGCTGGTGCTGGGAGTGAGCCCCCCCTGATAGGAATATTGTACAAATGTACCTACATGTATGATGATACTAAGAGTGGGACCCCCTGTCAGGACACATCTGAGTTCTAAACTTTCTAGTCCAGTGAATTTCTGAATTATAAAACATTTGGAAGTGAAAGTGCAAATTTAATGAGTATATTTATTCGTGTTCAATTCTGTCATGAACCATTTTCGTATGGTTGGTTAAATCTATATTAAAATAATGAAAATATTGGAATGGTTGTGTCAACTTCCCTTGGGTTTCTTCTGTCACATTAATAGTTGCCATACATATCTGTGTTCGTATCAATTAACAGCCCAAAAAGTATGCCATGATATGTCCGATATCAGTCTGTATTTATAAATTTCTATTTTTGTTCAGGGTACAGGATGAAACTCTTTCCTCGCCAACATTTCTTTTTCCTTTCTTTCGCATGTAAATTAGACACTGAGTCATCCTATTGCGTACTTTCGTGCAAGAGAATCTCATTTGAATTTGTATCTGCAAAGACGGAAATTGAGAATTTCAAAAGTGACCCAAAATACTCATAAATTTTCGTAGGATTTGTTTGACTACGTGAAGCAGTAGACATTATGTAAAATCACGCTATCCTTGCTATGTATTAGTACCTGTTTGAAGAACATGTCGTGCCAACATGTCAACTGCAATATTGTGGTTAACCAATTCTATTTGAACAGTTAGCTAATATTTCCGGAAACCTCCTCAACTTATCCATTCAGCAAATAATGTTTTCAAAACATGTGATTAAATAAATAAAACTCATTGAAAGATTCCACGGGTACTCACCAATACTTTTCAGATATGAACTATAGAGGGCGCTGTTTAAATTGTCTCCAACAATTTTGACTCTGTATGATTTGAAGTATCTCAGGGAGCACTAATTTTTTAGTGGTCTCAGGAAGTATAAAGAACTTTTACAAGTACAATCCCCCTCCCCTCTCAATGTCTAGTATAGATCGAGTGTGTGAATAGAAGGGGGGGGGGGGGAGGGTGTCCAGAAACATATTTTGTATAAGGTTTGTATGGTCATAGGCTAGACTAGTTCAGATCGAACTATTTCTGTGGCCCTCACCAGATACATTATCCCGTCAACCTCCTTTTTAAAATGTACATAATTTTTTTTACTTCTGTTTCGTATCTGGTGAATAAACAATTCAATTCAATTCATACATTATTTTCAAGAAATTTGTCAGATTTTTGTTCAAAATGCTGTAAGGTTGAAAGAAAAATAAAATTTAAATTTTTTTTTTTTTTATAGATTTGTAATTCAATATATAGACAAACTACTACATGCATATATCTTTACTCTGAAAAGTAGAGCCGAGTATAATGGGATAGTTTTGATAGTAGACCATAATATATACATGTACCAATGAGTAACCTAATCAGTCTATCAATAAACCCGCTACCTAGGGAGTCATTACTGTCAATAAACTACTACCTAGGGAGTCATTACTGTCAATTATCCATGTATCACCATTATCATATCAATTGACAAAATTCTCAGCCAGACATATTAATATGAAATGTCTATTAATATGACAATATTCAAGTTATTAAATATTTTGAGTTTTTGCTCTATATTAGTATCGATTTCGTTATAACATATTCCTGCCTACATTTTGTATCTTTAGTAGTAATTTATTATCTGTTGAAAATATTCTAAAGTTGATAAAAAAGTGTACGATAAGTAGATTTTGTTATCAATCTCTTTGACTTTGTAACTATTCATCTCCAAGAAATATTTTGACTCTGTGAGTAGAAAGTTTATGAAGCCAGAAACCATGAATATTCATTCTCATATTTGACAAGTTTTTTGCTAAGAGGCAGTAAAAAGGTAACAGTTACCAGAGTCCCCCAGTTGCTTTTCTGAGGTTCTCCGACAAAATTATGGTACAGTGTATGGCAAACTGTCTTATTTCTACATGTGTGTCTCTGAGGTCCCATATTCCCAGAAAAATGCTGACCGAGAGAGTTGACTGTAATACCAGTATTCAAAAAAATGACTATTAGTTTTGGTTTGGAAGGGAACCCCTGTATATGTTTTAGTAGTCACATACTATCCACAACATCAAATCTCAAGATCTTTCATTACGAGATGAAGAGATGCATGATGGGATACTACAGGTAGATCTAGATTAATGTGGTAGGAGCTTTGGTAAACTTAACTCACATACCGTTAAAGTCATATTATAAGCCGCGGCTTATGTTACAATGTTGCAAAATAAAGAACCAATTTTTTTTACTACTTTTTACAAAATGATGACTTCGAAACTCAGGCACATGGTTATCAATTGAACTGCCATTGATATGATGAAGTGTATATGTATAATTTAGTATGAATAATAAAGTATCCACTTTAACTAATCAGGATCTGAGAAGCAAAAAACCCCTAACATTCCAACTGCTGTCATTGTACAAAAATATAACTCACACTTTGTTATCTGTATACCAAAAAACTAAAAACCAATATTCCAGCCTCATTCATCGAACAAATATGTAACTAACACTTTCCTATCTCTAAATAGCAAAAAAAGCTATAATTTGTAAAAAAACCACAATTTTCCAGCCCATGTGATCGTACAAATATGTAACTCATACTGGGTACTGTGGTATCGACATTCACATGTATAATACTGAAAAAGCTGAAAACCGACATTCCAGCCACTGTCTTCGTCCAAAAATTAAACTCATATTTTGTGTACGCCAAAATACTAAACACTGACATTTCAGTCACTGTTACAAAAATATGTAAACCCATACCTTTGTTATCTGTCATACCAAAATAACACAAGTCTGTATTACACTGTATTAGATAAGAACACAGACACCAGATGGTGTGATCATGCAATCTGTCTGTTTTGTCCCTGTAAAGGTGTCAAACTCCTGATGTCATTAATATATTTCCATTCATTCTTTATACTTTTAAGCACAACTGAACTGATAAGGGCATAGTGACAGCCGATTGATCATGTATATTGCAAAAGATAACAGGGATTTATATGGTAATAGATGTATGCAAATTTGTCTAGCAACATGACCACACGCATAGCAACACCCAAATGATCATGTATAGTGCAAAGATAACGGATTAATAGACAAATGAATAAACATTCAAAAACAATGTATGCAAATATGTGTAGCAACATGACCACACCTATAGCAACAGCCAAATATATTGCAAAGATAACAACAGGGCTGGATAGGCAATGGAACAATCATTCAGCAAATGAACACCTATACTTAGCATGGATCAGCATGTGGGTAAACATTTTTACTAACTGTACGCCAATGGCTATTTAGGTGAAATAAAGTTGGTAAATATAGAGTTATGATAAGAGATAGGAGTCCCGTGTGATATTGTTATCAAAGTATACATACCTACTTACAAGGCCATCTGTTGATCTATAGCCAGTCTTATCATGTCAAGTATTCTTATTGGCTGTTCATTTATCAGATTGTGTTTAAATGTTTGTTATCATTATTGGGAAAATTTTTATTCTTATCTTTGTGTCTGGGATGTATAGTAATATAGATCCGTTATCTAAATTGTGAATATAATTTGTGCACTGGAACTCAACTTTTTTTGAAATAATTAATATTTTGGGTGTTTGAATAATATCTATTTCTGACTTAATTTGGATTGATAACTTAAATATGTATATTATATTATTCTTGTTTGGAGCATCAGAATTGTAATTTTGGATGAAGATTGCAAGAAATTTTGAAAGCTTTGCTAATTGTGTTTTTTCTTTTCTTTGTTTTCTTCCATGTCCTGTTCTGTTCTGTCACCATGGTATCGTGTATTTTGAACTTTTGAAATGTAACAGGTTAGTATATTTTATGTATGAATTGAGAGAGAGAGAGAGAGAGAGAGAGAGAGAGAGAGAGAGAGAGAGAGAGAGAGAGAGAGAGAGAGAGAGAGAGAGAGAGAGAGAGAGAGAGAGAGAGAGAGAGAGAGAGAGAGAGAGAGAGAGAGAGAGAGAGAGAGAGAGAGAGAGAGAGAGAGAGAGAGAGAGAGAGAGAGAGAGAGAGAGAGAGAGAGAGAGGTGACAGACAGATGCAGGTAGACACAGTCATTTAGATACACAGAAACAGACAGACAGACAAACAAACAACAAGGAAAACATTTGTAGAAAAATATGAATAGTTGTAAAGTGAAATAAGCAAATTGAACAGTGCAATAGCCAGTAAGCGGGACTACATATATGAACCCTGAAAATGTGTGTGAGTGATGAATAATAGACTGACTGAATGAATATACCCACTGGAATAGAGAGTTTATTGAGCCTATCAACATTATACAGAAAGACATCAGCTGTATCTACTATTCCAGGTAGACTTGATGTCCACAACTTCATCACTTGATTGCACACAATTAATTACCATGAATAATACCATTTAGTAATAGATCATAAAACATATTTTTTATGAATCTAGGCTATGAATATTGGCCCCTCATTTACATATCATTAACTGCTCATTTGAATATTATAAAGATTAGTCTGCAGATGTTTTGATAAAACGTCAAGTGTTGATATGACTGGGTATGGTAAAGTTGATGAATTGATTTTGTTATGCGAACATCTGGTTCATATTTATTGAGACAGTTTTGTAGTTTTAGTGAGGAAATTGTGGATTTTTTTTATAAATATAATCCTGAGAGTTTGGTGAATCGTTTTAGTGAAGGCTGTTATTAGGAACTTGATCTGGTCTTGATTGTGTGTTTTGAAATAATTTCAACTGGAATCTTTGAAAAATAAGACGACATGTGAACTTTGGAGTACGGTAAACAACCCAAATCAGACTCAGAGTCAGAGTTGTGCTTTTGAAAATAGCGTAAAACTACTCAGCATGACATTTTGATAAATAGTTGCAACTAGGATGAATTCTAAAAGATAACCCAATGAGAGGCTGCCTTGGAAAATATTTTGACCCCCTAACTTGGGATGTATTCTATCTAGTATAGAGGATGCTAGGATTTGATTTACCTAATATTAATGAAGTCGACATTGTGGACAAAATAATCAAATAGAGAATGATATGTAGATATGAAATAATAATAATAATAATAAGAAAAACAACATCACTAACACCACTACTACATGTAGCACAACCACCACAACCTAAATCACAACAATATTGAAACAACAACAACCACATTAACAACAACAATAACAACAACTCCACCTCCATTCCAACAATGAAACAACTATACCATACCACCTTCAACACCACCATTAACACCACGAAAACAGCAATGAAACAACCAAACGACCACCACCACCACCACCACCACCACCACCACCACTACCAACAACAACAACAACAACCACTGCCACCACCACCACCACAAAAACAACAATGAAACAAGAACATCAACACCACCACTACAACAGTGAAACAACCATACCAACAACAACAACAACAAAACAGCAACCACTTCACCACCAAATAACAAATCCAGTGTATTCTTATAAAAATCAAACCAGGAAAGTAATTATGTTGACAAACTAAAGTATGAAATTCGAATCAAAATGAGGCTATTTATCTGACCTTGTAGACTTGGCAAGTATTCCTGTAGAGTCTGTGATAAAACATATGTTTATCTGTCTATTTGTAGTCAAGTAGCCATTAACAACCACTTACAAGTCAAACTATATTTACATACAGCTGGTCAAGTAGAATAGATTCCTAGTAAATATTTGTTAAAATATCCAACACTAACATGGTAAGACCAACATAGCCTGTGTATTTATTGTCAGATGTGATTTAATTCTAATTTACAGATATATATAATTTGTCCAAATTTAGAGAAAGGTTTATTTTATTTCTAAATTACAGATTTAAAAATTTTGTCCAAATTTGAGGAAATCAATTCAACGTTGCAAGTGTGAGGATAGAGTGATGTGTTTGAAAATATTTTTGGCTAAAATTTGAAGCAAAATTTCGCCAGTAGAATGAGATAGTGATGACATACTGAATTATTTTTGGATCCAGAATTTAGAAATGTTTACGAAATTTGATTTCATAGTTGTGGATTGGGAGTTACGATTGTTGTCTGTTTTGAGTAAAACCAAACGGAAAGTCCAAGAAGGAGTGTCAGCTGTAAATGTTTCAATATGTTTGCTTTTCTCGTTCACTTTTCTCAAGGAATATTGTTAAATATTTGTATTGTGATTAATTATAATGAAAATAAAGGAACCCAAAGTGTTGTAACTAATCTCAAACTGTTGCTAGGATACTTAGAACTCTTATTTTATACTTTCTGCAATTAAATTTATGAGAGTAAGTGTTAACGGCTGGAAATACTTGGCATGTTGCCAAACCGCATCACCGATCACCACAACCATCAAGGAGTACGTTTTTTTTTTTTGCTGTGTAATCTTAGAACTATTGATGTTAAACAGAGGATAAAAATGGTTGCAAGTTTTGTCTACCACCGCAAGTAGTCAGACTCACTGACTGTGTTTATGTGGCTCTTATAAACAAACAACTAAGCAATGCCGACAGTCTGTGATATCAACCATGATATGCAAATGAGGAGATTGTGATGACATTGTGGCGACCTCGTGACCTTCTGTGACATTGAAAGGGGTGAAAATCCGTTTATCGTGAAAAATATGTCTGTGTGGAAAGATGATTAATCAACTTTTCCTTATCAGGAATTTACAGTCGAGGAAAAAATGAAAGGATATCTGGCGATTCAGATAAAACTGAAACATTTATTTTCATTACAGTTGCTTTTCATTTTGTCAGTTTTTGAGTGAATACAGTATGCTGCCGCTTTCCAGATTTCCTAGGATTTCATATCTGAAGGTCAAAGGTTAAAGGTCATGATTCCAAAAAAGTACTTTGTTGCTGGAAGGAGCATAGTTCCAACTGTGAAATGAAAGTATGAATTGTATGACTGAAATTTCTTAAGTGAATTTCATACTTTTTATTAGTTAAAAATTTAGAATTATCGATGCCATAAATATAGTAATTTATGACTTAAATGGAATATTGCTATTCATAGCGTAGAAATGTAGTGTGTACTTTGTACTTCACAGACTGTAAGTGTTTTGGAAGTCATGATGTGATGAATGATGGGGGGTTGTGATTCCCAGCACACATTTATCAATATCATTCTTGTCATGTGATTCTATGCAAATTATGAATTTTTTCATGACCTTTTGACCTGAATTTGACATATAACTGTACAGTAAGTTTTCATCATGGTACTAAGTTATATAAATAAAAATAAAAACTTGCATAAACATGTACTGTTACATGCATATATATTCACACACACACACACACACACACACACACCTGCATACGTATATGTATGTGTGTACATGTACATACCACCCCCCTCCACACACACACACACACACACACACACACACACACATACATGTATGTGTGTCTGTATGTACCAACCAAAAACATGTAACCGACCAACCTACCTCCATGTACCTACCAGTGTACCCTCTAATTATAGCCAAATTTTGTTGTTGTGGGTCAAAATGATACAAACTGGGATTTCTTGTGAGCCACCGCATACATATGTAGTAAGAGATAGGAGAACACCAAATTTTAGTGTGTCACTAGAAATTGTGTGCATCAGATTCAATTGGGGAACTTGCAATCCAGACTGAGCATGCTCAGATGCAAAGGACTATGGGAACATCTGTGGTCATCGTAATACCTAATCTGGAGCTACCAATAAAAAAAACCCTCCCACAATGGTTAGGGTAACTATGAATTGATCATTCGTGGTTGCAAACAATGTAACAGCATTGTTTACTATACTAATTCACTAGTATTTATTATCACATTTCCCATGATGCAACATTCAACATGGCGGGTTTGCAAGTTCCCTATTGATTGATATACATGTATAGCTGTATTCACCTTAGCTGTGATTAATTATATACCCTTATACATCTATCTCACCATACATTCTGATATAACATCTCTCTACCGGCATCTTATAATCTCTTCTCATAGATCATTCCGTTGTTGATTCAACTATTCCCTATCCTGTTCCGCCATTCATCATTCCCATGTCTATTTATAAAATTATTCCCATTAGCTGTCCAGACGTTTCCCAGCATACTTGTTTGATCTGTCCAACCAGCAATAAATCCATGTTAATGTTTCCGACAAAACTAATTGATGTTATCAATCTGGTGGTAGTTACAACTTAAGACCATATGTTGTAATTTGAATTGATATATTATCACGATGAGACGTATGATCTGTCAGGGAAATTAGATTTGGTAACATTCACTGATTACATGTACATTCTTCAATCGTGGACTTGATTGAGGAATTAATTAATTTTAATTGATTTTGTCTTTCGATTGATTATTACTTGATGTGATCCATATCACGGGAATTGAAAGTAGTGAGGCATCAAAGCAGTGTCAATCAAATAACCATCAATTCATTGCATCCAACCATTCATGTACTCACATCCATCTACCTACCTACCTACCTACCCACCCTCCATCATCCATCCATCCATCCATCCATCCATCCATCCATCCATCCATCCATCCCGCCCTCCCTCCATCCATCACTAAATCAAATCGACCGTCAATCCATCCATCCATCCAGCCAAACCTCCTGCCCTCCCTTCAACCATCCACCACTAAATCAAATCAACCATCAATCTATCCATCCAGTTATACCTCCTGCCCTCCCTCCAACCATCCATCACTAAATCAAACCGATCATCAATCCTGTTGATCCGCCTATCCATCCATCCATCCATCCATCCATCCATCCATCCATCCAGCCATCCATCCATCCATCCATTCATCATTTTAACACAGCTATTGATAATGAAAGTTGCCTACGTCATAGTACATGCATCTATTGTGAATCCAACCTCTCCACGCCCCCTTCCGTCATCAATCACAGCTAAAAACAACTTGGAGATATGAAATGAAATTGAGAATAAATGACATCAATTCTAAACCACCATTACACTGAAAGATAAACGTGACAAGAAAACTGACTTCCTGAGTTGACAGTCCCTAGGGCTATATTTATATATCTACCTTTCAATTCCTGAAATAGAAATACATTTAAATAAATGTCAGTTATTTCAGGTAAGGTCAAAGGTCATCCACCCACGTGTTGTCTAACAAGGAACCTGACATGATTATATGAGATATGACAATACACAGTAGGTATAGAGAATGGAAAACCTTAGAAATTAGGAAATTGAAAATGGCATTCCTCAAATGTCATGACGATTGTAGTGATACTGACAGATATACAATAGGTAATTAGAAATAACGACATTTGTATGAATGGATGAAATGTACATGATGATATTGACGATATACATTTAGGCATAGACCATTGAGTGAGGGGGCTATGGTCTAGGGGATACATAAATTTGTAGGCATAAACTGTTGAGTGTGGGGGTGGGGGGGGGGTTTATGATCTAGGTGTATGAAATTTATGATGATATACATCTAAGCCATAGACCTTGGAGTAAGGGAGGGACTAAATCTGGTATTTTCTGTTCGAATATGTGTACTTAGCTTGTGCATGGTGCAATAAAATAAATCCTATGTTTTCTGTTTGAATGTGTACAACTTGGCTTGAATGTGGTATAATGTAGGGAATCTAATATACACAAATATTGATTATGGATAATGGAATTGACTAATATGGAATGGAAAAAATACACATGGAACAATGAAGGATCATTACCGGAATGTAATCCTTGGTAGATTTAAACGGAATGGGTTTAAAATGTATGGAATGAAATGTACAGGATACATTAATGAAATGTACATTTACTGAGTAAACAATCTGATGATTAGTCAAGGCTATCATTGTATTAGTTTTCTTAATTGACAATTATGTAACCAATAATTGATTGCTAAACTGTGTCATTACATCAATTAACTAAGTCAATGTAGTTGTAGGGTTACTAATTACACATATATTATTATCAGAGAGACATTCATTGTACATGTAGATTTACTTTAGTAATTTGACCGTAAGTACAGATATTTGAGATGTTTGATGTAGAGTAAATACTGTACTAAGCTTAGACTGGAAGATATGTCATGTTGTTCAGGTGGCCCAGTGTGCCCTCTAATGATAGCCAAATTTTGTTTTTGTGAGTCAAAATGATAAAAAGTGGCATTTCTTGTGAGTCACCACATAGTAAGAGATAGGAGAACACCAAATTTTGGTATGTCACTAGAAATTGTGTGCGTCAATGGCACGTCAAATTGGCTCAGAGGGCACACTCACCACATAGTAAGAGATAGGGGAACACCAAATTTTGGTGCGCCACTAGAAATTGTGTGCGTCAATGTCAAATTGTCCGAGAGGGCACAGTTTTCAGCCCTTATCAGGCTTCTTAACCATGAATGCTGGCTGATAGCGTGGCACGAATGTCTGTATCTTTCATACTACATACTAAACCTAGATATTTTCACGACTAGAAAATGTTGCACTTTTATCATAGTCTTCAGCTAGTTCTCAAAGACTAACTTTCACTAATTACCAGACTAGTACATTGTATTCATGCATGCATGTACAAGAAAGCATTTTAATAGTCACTTTTGCGAAATAAGCGAAAAATACGTCTTTAGCGAAATGTCTAGGTTTATAGTAGTCAGTGGTGTATATGCAGACTTGAAAGTTGATGAACAATTATTAGATAAGGGATTAGTTTTTGAAGGTACAGTTGCAGATAAGGATTAGAATTTAGGTGTGAAAGACAGTTGTCTGTCAAAAAAACCCAGTAGTATCTACGTGTCATCGTGTGTGGGTTCTGACTGTTGTGATTGGAGATGAAAATCAAAATGTCCACATGACTACATGTAGGTACTTGGCTAGTCTGAGAGAGCTATCGACAAAGTTGAATCAGAACAAATGTATGATACTACATGTATGCAATCCTTATGATACCTCCGGATAAGGTAATAGTAATATGAGAACCTGGGATTGAATCATGGGCCTTTAAGTCTCAGAATATGTTACTATGTTTCTTTTATGGTATTTTATATTATTTATGGCATGGTGTAGAAATTTTTACTTTGTTACCCTATATACTGTGAACAATATTTGTCTCGATATTCAGTACAGTTTACCCTCGCAGGTTGTTGACCCCTGGGATAGGAGAGGTCACAAGGTCATCCAGGTAACCACTATTGATATATTGTGTGGTATTTGCATTCTTGATTGGTTAATGGCATATGTAAATAGCATTAACTACAAGGCCCTTTGTGATTGGTGTTTACATTGTGACTTACTGTAAATGATAGTCTGAATGCCAATTGAAAGATTTGTTACATTCAAGTGATAAAAAATGTCTCTACATTATTTACTTTTTGATACCTAAGTGTTATATTTCTTCTCTGCAAGGTTAGTTTACCTATTCAGAGATTTAGGGGTCCAGATTGATGTACGTATAGCATGTATAGAGTGACAGTTCTCTCTCAGACACGATGATAGATACAGCTAGCTATGATTTACCTGTACTAGCTGTAACTAAAATCAAGTTGTAGTTTTTTCATCTAGACAACCAACAATATATATGCAATTGAAATAGTCAAAATACAATAGTTAGATAGTGGACATTTTACTTAGATGTCGATTTCCTCCATACAGAAACATGTGATCATATGGGGGTGGGGGGTAGGGGTGGGGTGGTGATGGTGATTTTAAGGGTGCAAAACCAAAGATATGATAATATTATATCATACTATGTGTACAACTGCACAAATGTATTTACCCACAGGTGATTCAATACTGTTCAGGGTGGACAATATTATTACAAGCAATCATTACATTTTACCAAAACAGTTTTAAAAAAAATGTTTCAGTTGTAGCTAGTGTTGTTTTTAAGAGGCATACAAAAAACAAACTATGATTACATATTCATTCTTGCGAGAATGAATGTACATGGACTCTGGGTTCTTAATATTCAGTCTAGTCGTTTTCAAGACAACAGTGAGTTGAAAAAAAGTTCTTGGTGTTGCAACATGTTGTCTGATTATGGAGTGAAATTTGTTTTACTTTTCTTGTGATTAGTTTTTAAGAAAGTGTGTAAATTGATGATTTTGTTGAATCGTCAGCAACCTCTAGTACCTAACAAGTCTGAATTGTCTGTCTGGTAGTGTCTAGCCAATAGCGATGTCACAACACAGACTAATGGGTGTTGGCGACTACGCCAATAAAACAGTATATGAAATTAGAAGTACTAACTCAAGATGTAGATCTTAACACCTTGTTTCAATCATCCTGGTATTACAAAAACCTAATGTGATTTTACAGTTGTGGAATTCCTATGCTAAAAGGATAATCAATTTTAGATTGAAGAATTCTCAAAGACTAGAGAACCTGTCATCATAAACTTGATGTTTTTTCGTTCAGTTCAAAGTGAACTATGACCTGTGAACTCTGACCTAAGTGTGTGAAGACTGTATCATACTATTTCAGTTTCTCTAATGAAAACAGTAACACTTGGAATCCTCAACCATAGATGTTTCAGTTTAGTTCAATATAGTGAACTCTGACCTGTGACCTCTGACCCAAGTATGAAGACTGTACCACGCTAAGTCAGTTTCAGTTTCTGTCCAGAAAATATAAAAGTTGACATACATGTATTTGATTATCAGGCAATAGAGCAGTGTTTTGGTGTAAGGGCTGGTAACTGTGGTAACAGGAAGGGGGAAATCTGGGAAAACTGTCATACATGTAATTTTCAATACATTATATAATAATATTGGTAGGAACCCTGACAGGGGTACTGACGTACATTTTACGTACTTGCCACCCTTAACAAAAGCAATGTAGAAGGGTAATGATTTACTCAAAATAAGTCAAAATTAAAAAATTTAAGAGACAGAAGATAGTTTAGGTTCTGTTACATAGAGTTTCGTTCCTGTGTAGTGGCTGAATATGCCACTCTCTTTATAAGCTTATATTTAGAATGAGCCTAGCATGATTTATGATTTAGTCAGTTGACAGACTCCCTGTGTTCATGGAGAATTACTGTTCTAAATATAACCTCAAAGTAATTGTTATGATTGTTGCTATTTTTAGAATTGAGAATCCGTAGCAATTTTGAGAATTGAGAATCCGTAGCAAGTGACCAGGTTGGTTTTTCTCACAATAATGGCTACCTCTGTGAATTTGTGTAGTGAATTTTTAAAGAACAAATTTCAATACTAGTCTCGTTGACAATTCTGTGCTCTTCATTCTTTTGTTTATTTTTCTGTTGTGTCTGAGTGTGTTACAAGTTTTTGTCACAAAAATGGGGAAGTAAGTAGGTAAAATGTATTCCTGATCTCGTTCCCCAATTTTAGCAGATTTCCAAATTTGTTATCGGCATTTCCAGACTTTATCTGTGGAACTGAAGTGAATTTTTGAAGAAAAAAAAATACCAGTGTATATATATTTCAAGACTACGGTTGCATTACTGCTTGTTGTGAAACTCATTTTGTATATTTCCAGGTAGCGAAAATGTAGTAGAAATTCCAAGAATTCCAAGAAAACTTGTTATCCATTATCGTATTAAAAATATGTGTTGAAGACTTGATGAATTGAATTAACCATAAACCGAAACCCGATAAAGCGAAATTAATTTGCGAGGTGTAAAATTTTGATCAAAATCTATGATTGAAATGCTATCTGTCTAAATCTTGTCGAATACATAATTTGTGCCCAACGGCCGAGTTATCAAATATAGATAATATGCAATGTAAAGAGCACTGTGTGATATATACCTTGTCATAACGATAACTAACTTGTACTAATCCTGTCATTATTAATTCTACAAACTAATGACTTCATCAAATATTTAATTTATTTTTCCACTGGAATTGAATTGAGAGTGGCAGTATTAGGTCCTCAAGGGATAAGAGATGTTGAAGTCATATATTTGTAAAATATGCTAATTCTAAACAGTATGTTTTAGTTGACGTACCAATTGCAAGAGTAGAATGATAGTTTTTATATTTTTTGTTCAAGGGACTATTTTCTTTTCATTTGTATGTGTATTTAGTCACCTGAGCATGTTTCATTGCTGCCACAGGAGGATGTTTTTCAAAATTTTTATGTTTTACGTATTTTGATATGGCGTGATAATTTTTTCAAAATTTTTGTGCTGGGACTGAGAGACTGTTTTCTTCTCATTTATGTCGATTAATATGTAGACTCTGTAGGATATGTTGTGCCCCCCCCCCCTCCCCGCCCCCTCACTGGCCTACTCTATGTGAGAGAGGGGTTGATCAATGTGTGAGGGTGCCGCATCACAGCATACCTTACAGACTATAGGTGTTGCAGTATGTCATTGCTTTGTGAAGTTAAAACTGGAATGATATCTTTCAAAGTTTTTTTTTTGTTATTTTTTACTTCTGGTATTATGAATTTCATAATTTTTGTACTTAAGACTATTCCCATTCATGTATGTTGTTGTAGTCATAGTAACCCATTCTGTAACCTAGATGTTTTTGCTGTGAGAATATGTCTTTTTTAAGGTATTCAAAAAGTTCACATAGACTTTAAGTTTTGCAAAATTTATTGAACCTAGTATGCTATGTACAGAACACGTTGTTTTTTAGGCACTACATATTTTCACTTTCATTAATCCCATCAAAAACAAGTTAAAGTTTGTCTTTCATGAAAATTTCTAGTTTTACACTTGTGTATGTTGTTGTTCTCACTGAAGCATTTACAAATTTTTAATGTCTTAGTTATCAAAACATATCCCACAAATTTATTACTTGTTGACAAAACAAGATGTCTGGCTCATCCCTGATTCATGACTGTTTTGACGAGATTACACATACTGAATGTCAAGTCAGTATCCTAAAAGGTTTGGTATTTTACAAAAAAATCTCTGAAACAAAAAAAAAAATGGTGAAAAATTGGAACTTTATAAGGAGAGAATTAATCACTCACCACTCTGATTTGCAATGTTATATTCATGTATATGATCACTATAGAATATGCTTCATATTTAGACTGAAGAAAGGATACCAAAATCAGACAGAATAACCACCATGTCGTGGTTGAGATGTGTACAAAAGAAATAAGTAAACTGAACTGTGAGGGCGCTAGTCAACTTGATGCACACATGAGGATTTCTCAGTATAGAAATCAATAATCTGAACCTTACACGGCAAACTCTGATTTTAAAACAGTCTACATTCTTTAACTGTGTTTATTATAAATATACAATCATGTGAATAGAGGTAACATCATGTCTTTCGTGTAAGATCCATTGCTTTTCCAAACATTAATGTTAGACATTCCAATCAGCTGTGAACAAACTGTGAAATGTTGTATGTTTTGAAATACAATGCACTAAAGGGTTAATGTAATCAAATGCGGTATTCAAAGAATGTGTGATATGTCACTACAACATTACACTTTTACATCAACTTTGTCTGTTAGCATGGTTAGTGTTGGAGATCAGCTGGTGTTGAGGTCATAGGTCAAGTTGTTGTGACTGTTGGGATGCATTCCGTAGGTCTGGAAGGTGGCAATTTCTCAGCAGTTTAATTTTACTATTAAGATGACAGAGCTGATGATTTCTCTACAGTGTACGCTTTTCAAGAGATGACTGATTTTCTCGATAGTTTAATTTTATAGCTAGACATCAGAGCTGTTGATTTTTCAGTGGTATAAACTTTCTTCTGAGATGATAGAGTCTTGTAGATACAGTCTAGTGAGTACAGAATTTCACTGGAGCTGTCACTGATTCCATAGGCACTTCATAGATTGTAAAAGTCTTGATATAGTTGACTTGTGAATGTATATATCTCTGTCTGTTCTCCCCATCTCCTCCTTACCCCCCCCCCCTTTGATAAAAGATGAAATCTTTGATATGATGAAGTTAGTCCAGAACTTGTCCCAGTGTTAGTACTGTCTCAAAGGAAATGTCACATCGTGATTGAGAGAGCTTCTCGAGATAATAACACCGACAGTTCTCTAGACTGTGATGACGCTGTCTTATTCAGATGTAAATTTTAAAAAATTCTCTCTATGTCACTCCCCCTACCTCCCCCTTCTCTCTCTATACCCGTCCTTTTACCCCACCCTTTTCAGAGACAGAAAGAGGAAAATCCTTGGTTACTGTTTCCCTCTCAAATAGTTCGTCTAGACATCTGTTAATCTGTAAGATATGCTGTGACAGGGTACCCTCACTTATATCAGTCAACCCCTGTGGGCAGAGCAACATGACATATCTTGCAGTCTGAACTCAAGTATAATCCAATATGAGGAAATATTAGTGGGTTTGTTTGTCACAATATGGAACTCGGAAGCCGACCATATTGAATGATGCATTGTGGGAAATGCACTAGCATTAATTTAATCAATGTGGCAAATAATTTGTCACATTGTTTGTACCACTAAATTATCAAGTCCTAGTTACCTACACTTTCCTATAACCATAACAACCAAAAATCCCATAATCCTTTGCATGTGAACATGCTCAGTTTAGACTGCAAATTGATCATGAAATACAGGATCATTTCCCATGATGTCATCACTTCTGTTTAATGACCTTTGACCTAGGACTATATGCATATCACTTCATATTTTGATATCAGCTGGATGTAAATATTATTTGTACTTTCATATTATGAATCATAATATTGGCAGTATGCCAACACATTCCACCTGTTATTTCCATGACGACAGTTAATTGCACTCTTAGTGAACCTGTCAAATCTATATAATCTAAATACTGTTATGATTAGAAATAGGAAAACATGTGTTTCTGGCAGTTTGCCGAGCTCCTCATGAAAAGTTATATCTGGAAATATGCTCATAACAACTTAAAGGCTGTTAGGACGTCTTCTGGTCAAGGACACGATAACAATATCGAAATTGATTGTTTGATGTTTTTAAGATTTATCAAAATCGTTCGAATGTTGTGTAGATATGTGACAATAACGGAGGAAATGAATTTAGAGTGAGGTTTTTTTTTTGTTGTTGTTGATAATTTATAATCCCTGACCTTGTTATGGTTAAACTGGAAATAAGGAAATTTGATAAGATGTGTATTGGGTATAACTTTTGTCGACATTAAATGGGATTTGTTGAATAAATGAAGATTAGTCCAACTACAGAGAAAATATACACTTAATAATTAGGTTGTTGTATTTTGTTTGCTGTAAGTGTGAGGGAGATTGCTGCACAAACGTATGGAGTTTTTTCTCTCTCATGACTGAGAAAATAGTCTTGGTTTAGCGCCCTCTATAGTCCAGATAGTGTCACTTTCACCTCTAGAGGGCAGTGTGCAGGTTCCTTGCACACAGATAAACAGTTTAACTTGGCAAAATTGACATTGCAAAGGAAGACAACTGTATGAGAGGAGATAAATCATATTGTGCTAAATTTTTACATATTTCTGCATAATATAAACATTAATGTACTTTGAGTACAAAAAAAAACCCAATACTTTATCATGGTGATCTCTTG